>NC_056728.1:1729375489-1729407989 GCF_019279795.1 Protopterus annectens
CACACACACACACACACACACACACACAGTTGCCATGCCTGGGATTAGAACTCATATCTAACTAGTTTATCTCACTACAGTAGTACATAGTTATGGGACACGCCGTGGAGATTATTTGGCTGCGGCTTTCTGAAAGATGTATTTCACAGTGTATGATATCAGCAGCCTTGCCAAAGTAGGGCATTTGAATTGTACGGAGTGTGACTAGCCTAAAAAGCATTGCTCTCTACATAGACAGAGACACACGGTTACCATGTCTGGGATTAGAACTCTTATCTTACTAGTTTATCATATTACAGCAGTATGCAGTTATAGGACATGCCACGGAGATAACAGGGTTGCAACTTTCTGAAAGGTGTATTTCACAGTGTATGATATCAGCAACCTTGCTAAAGTAGGGCATTTGAACTGTAGTGAGTGTGACTAGCCTAAAAAACATTATCCTCTACATAGACAGAGACACACACAGTTGCCATGCCTGTGATTAGAACTCATATCTAGCTAGTTTATTTCACTACAGTAGTACATAGTTATGGGACACTCCATGGAGATTACTGGGCTGCAACTTTCTGAAAGGTATATTTCACGGTGTATGACATCTGCAGCCTTGCCAAAGTAGGGCATTTGAATTGTAGGGGGTGTGACTAGCCTAAAAATCATTGTCATCTACATAAAAAGGGACACACACACACACACACACACACACACACACACACACACACACACACACACACACACACAGTTGCCATGCATGGGATTAGAACTCATATCTAACTAGTTTATCTCACTACAGTAGTACATAATTATGGGACACGCCACGGAGATTACTGGGCTGCAACTTTCTGGAAGGTGTATTTCACAGTGTATGATATCAGCAGCCTTGCCAAAGTAGGGCATTTGAATTGTAGTGAGTGTGACTACCCTAAAAAGCATTATCCTTTACATAGACAGAGACACGCACACAGTTGCCATGCCTAGGATTAGAACTCATATCTAGATAGTTTATCTCACTACAGTAGTACATAGTTAAGGGACACACCACGGAGATTACTGGGCTGCAACTTTCTGAAAGGTGTATTTGACAGTGTATGACATCTGCAGCCTTGCCAAAGTAGGGCAATTAAATTGTAGGGAGTGTGACTAGCCTAAAAAGCATTGTCCTCTACATAAACAGAGACACACACACACACACACACACACACACACACACACACACACACACACACACACACACACACACACACACACACACACACATGCACACACACACAGTTGGCATGCCTGGGATTAGAACTCATATCTAACTAGTTTATCTCACTACAGTAGTACATAGTTATGGGACACACCACAGAGATTACTGGGCTACAACTTTCTGAAAGGTGTATTTCACAGTGTATGATATCAGCAGCCTTGCCAAAGTAGGGCATTTGAATTGTAGTGAGTGTGACCAGCCTAAAAAGCATTGCTCTCTACATAGACAGACACACACACAGTTGCCATGCCTGGGATTAGAACTCATATCTAGCTAGTTTATCTCACTACAGTAGTACATAGTTATGGGACACGCCACGGAGATTACTGGGCTGCAACTTTCTGAAAGGTGTATTTCACAGTGTATGACATTTGCAGCCTTGCCAAAGTAGGGCATTTTAATTGTAGTGAGTGTGACTAGCCTAAAAAGCATTGTCCTCTACATAGACACACACACACACACACACACACACACACACACACACACACACACACACACACACACACACACACACACACACACAGTTGCCATGCCTGGGATTAGAACTCATATCTAACTAGTTTATCTCACTACAGTAGTACATAGTTATGGGACACGCCACGGAGATTATTGGGCTGCAGCTTTCTGAAAGGTGTATTTCACAGTGTATGATATCAGCAGCCTTGCCAAAGTAGGGCATTTGAATTGTAGTGAGTGTGACTAGCCTAAAAAGCATTGCTCTCTACATAGACAGAGACACACGGTTACCATGTCTGGGATTAGAACTCTTATCTTACTAGTTTATCATATTACAGCAGTATGCAGTTATAGGACATGCCACGGAGATCACTGGGCTACAACTTTCTGAAAGGTGTATTTCACAGTGTATGATATCAGCAGCCTTGCTAAAGTAGGGCATTTGAACTGTAGTGAGTGTGACTAGCCTAAAAAGCATTATCCTCTACATAGACAGAGACACACACACAGTTGCCATGCCTGTGATTAGAACTCATATCTAGCTAGTTTATTTCACTACAGTAGTACATAGTTATCGGACACTCCATGTAGCTTACTGGGCTGCAACTTTCTGAAAGGTATATTTCACAGTGTATGACATCTGCAGCCTTGCCAAAGTAGGGCATTTGAATTGTAGGGGGTGTGACTAGCCTAAAAAGCATTGTCTTCTACATAAAAAGACACACACACACACACACACACACACACACAGTTGCCAAGCATAGGATTAGAACTCATATCTAACTAGTTTATCTCACTACAGTAGTACATAATTATGGGACACGCCACGGAGATTACTGGGCTGCAACTTTCTGGAAGGTGTATTTCACAGTGTATGATATCAGCAGCCTTGCCAAAGTAGGGCATTTGAATTGTAGTGAGTGTGACTTGCCTAAAAAGCATTATCCTTTACATAGACAGAGACACACACACAGTTGCCATGCCTGGGCTTAGAACTCATATCTAGATAGTTTATCTCACTACAGTAGTACATAGTTATGGGACACACCACGGAAATTACTGGGCTGCAACTTTCTGAAAGGTGTATTTGACAGTGTATGACATCTGCAGCCTTGCCAAAGTAGGGCATTTAAATTGTAGGGAGTGTGACTAGCCTAAAAAGCATTGTCCTCTACATAAACAGAGACACACACACACACACACACACACACACACACACACACACACACACACACACACACACACACACACACACGCAGTTGTCATGCCTGGGATTAGAACTCATATCTAACTACTTTATCTCACTACAGTAGTACGTAGTTTTGGGACACGCCACAGATATTACTGGGCTGCAACTTTCTGATAGGTGTATTTCACAGTGTATGATATCAGCAGCCTTGCCAAAGTAGGGCATTTGAATTGTAGTGAGTGTGACTAGCCTAAAAAGCATTGCTCTCTACATAGACAGAGACACACACAGTTGCCTTGCCTGGGATTAGAACTCATATCTAGCTAGTTTATCTCACTACAGTAGTACATAGTCATGGGACACGCCACAGAGATTACTGGGCTACAACTTTCTGAAAGGTGTATTTCACAGTGTATGACATCTGCAGCCTTGCCAACGTAAGGCATTTGAATTGTAGTGAGTGTGACTAGCCTGAAAAGCATTGTCCTCTATATAGGCAGAGACACACACACACACACACACACACACACACACACACACACACACACACACACACACACACACACACACAGTTGCCATGCCTGGGATTAGAACTCATATCTAACTAGTTTATCTCACTACAGTAGTACATAGTTATGGGACATGCCACTGAGATTACTGGGCTGTAGCTTTCTGAAAGGTGTATTTCACAGTGTATGATATCAGCAGCCTTGCCAAAGTAGGGCATTTGAATTGTAGTGAGTGTGACTAGCCTAAAAAGCATTGCTCTCTACATAGACAGAGACACACGGTTACCATGTCTGGGATTATAACTCTTATCTTACTAGTTTATCACATTACATCAGTATACAGTTATAGGACATGCCACAGAGATCACTGGGTTACAACTTTCTGAAAGGTGTATTTCACAGTGTATGACATCTGCAGCCTTGCCAAAGTAGGGCATTTGAATTGTAGTGAGTGTGACTAGCCTAAAAAGCATTATCCTCTATATAGACAGAGACACACACACAGTTGCCATGCCTGGGATTAGAACTCATATCTAACTAGTTTATCTCACTACAGTAGTACATAGTTATGGGACACGCCACGGAGATTACTGAGCTGCAACTTTCTGAAAGGTGTATTTCACAGTGTATGACATCTGCAGCCTTGCCAAAGTAGGGCATTTGAATTGTAGTGAGTGTGACTAGCCTAAAAAGCATTCTTCTCTACACAGACACACACTGTTGCCATGTCTGGGATTAGAACTCCTACCTAACTTATCACACTACAGCAGTACACAGTTATAGGATGCGCCACAGAGATTACGGGGCTACAACTTTCCGAAAGGAGTATTTCACAATATATGACATCAGCAGCCTTGCCTAAGTAGGGCATTTGAATTGTAGTGAGTGTGACTAGCCTAAAAAGCATTATGCTTTACACAGATACAGACACACACAGTTGCCATGTTTGGGACTACATCTCCTATCTAACTAGTTCATCACACTACGCAGTTATAGGATGCGTCATGAGGATTATTGACAGGCACCTTTCCCAAGGGTGTATTTCAAAGTGGATGACTTCAGCAGGTTTGTCATAGCAGGGCTATGGGGAGGGCAGTGTGTGTGCATGGACCATAACCCATTCATCTAGAGGTGGACATATCGCATGCAGGCACACACAGGGTTATATTCCACAGGTACGTGTATACAGCTGCTAGATGACTGCTTCCTTGTATAGTCATGTAGCACAGCTAGCACTTGCACTACATAGTCCGTAATGCTGTCAGATACCAGTGGCTAATGTCTACAATGAGTGACATCTGAAACTCATGTGGTTGTGACCATTTGACTGCGTGCTGGGTGGGACAGACCTCATAATAGATGGCCCATTGTCACAGTCACTCTCTTCCACACATCTATGTACATCTACTTTTGGCTTATTATAGTGTGTTGTCCTTGGATATTTTATTTATTATTTTATTTACATTTGTTGACCGGGACTGCCCAACTGGACATAGGTCCATTTTCAGTGGAGGCCCAGGGAGAAAAGCTCCACAGTTAAAATAAACAGACTGTAGTTACATTGGATTACATAGCGATTGTATATGTCTGTATTCCTATCCACTGTGTGTGCAAAGCATGAGTGGTGCATACTGAGGAGTGTCTGCGCTAACATCTGCAACTGCCAGATATGTCTGGTCCACTGTTGTTTGCAGACCTGGGCTTCATTTGTTTAAGTGTGTGAGTATGCCCAGTATGCCCTTCTGCACTGAATGTGTCGATCAATTCCAGGTAGTTTGTACTGCAGTGCAGACTTTTGTGTTGTACACCTACAGGTAGCATACTGTTTATGCAGGTTATCCGTTGATCATTTGGTAATATGGGGACAAACTGTGCAGAGGATAGTGTGTACTGTAGGTGACTGTGCATGTGCTGCTTCAGCTGCATGGTACTGCTGTTAGAAGATATTCAGACATGTGTACTGTTATACACAGTGATGTTCTCATGTACTGTCAGGAGGACATTCTTGTTCACAGTGATGTCTTGGGGGACAAGGGTGCCTGCAGCTGTGTCCAGTATTGTGGGCAGATGCCTACATATTCATGGTAAGTTATGCCATTCTGGAGGGGTAGCTGCAGTCACTTGCTGCTGGGTCTGTGTATCCAGTTCAGCACCTTCGTACAGTGCTGGCAGAAGATCCCATACCTGTACACCCATCGGCATGACAGTATGGGCTTATCTTGCTGTGGCAATGCCTCACAGCTGTACAGATTCGCACAGGTTACCCAAAGGCAGGGGCCATGGGTCAGGACATTAACCCTATTTTGGTGTACAGGCAGGTGTGTAGCCACCTATTTATGTGTTTGCAGCCAGGGATAGTGTGTGCACACAGCTTTGTGTCTGACCCTGCACATTCCTTGCTGCCCATGCTCCCACCCCACTGTTATTTTAACCTCTTCAATACATTATGCACGCATTCTTTGATACTTTCCATAAGGGTATCAACCAATCATAGGTGTCTGTTAGTGTTGGTCCACAGTTCATCCAGTGGGACATGGTGGACATGTTACTGTGGTTTGTCCACATGGCCTTGCATATGGCTTATGTGGAGTGTGTTATATTGTTATTTGGGTGTCCATGACATAATATGCATTGGCAGTACGTGTGAGACACAGGCCTTTAGCAAAAACCTGTAAAGCATTAGATGTTGCTACGGGCCAGATGTGGCAGGCTGTTGCATTCTGTCAGTCCTACAGTCTCAGACCACCATACAATATATTCACCTGGGGTGACAGGGTATGTGTGATAGGTGTTCATGTCAATACCTTCTATCAGTCTTGATCAGGTGGTGTGAATGCTGGCAGGGTGATACCTACAGCTACGGTCACACCTGCATGGGACAACTGCACTGCATGCTGCATTCTTCCGGTATTGCCATATATGGGTGGGGTCTTACTGTACCCATTCCCCACAGCAGGGATATGACCAGAGAGGTACATGTGACTGATGTTTGTGTGAGCTGGGTGCATGTGTGCTATGGACACTACTTGCATCTGACACACAGATATGCATGGAGCATTCCAGTTTTGCTGGCATGTGCATGTACATCAGCTGTTTCCCACTACATCAGTCCTACCTCCTTTGTGATCTGCAAGTGATCGGGCAGACTTCACCGGTATCCCCTACTACAGGACCAGTTCCTGTGATGCATACTTGTATGTACAGTTCAAAGGATATCTCCATTTCACAGTGACACAATATATACTGTATGTCTGGGGTACTTTCCTCTGTGTACTGCTTATATATCTAGCCCAACAGCCATGCCATGTCAGTCTTTCAGATGGAGACACATATTACCACCATACATTTACAATGGCTTACTGCTAGCATGTGTTATACTGGTGAAGATTGTATTTGGCACTGCAGTTGTGAGGGCTTGTCCCTGTCATCAGCAATATTGGGCAATGGCCCCCAGGTCTTACCTCAACATGCATACATACTGACCACTGTCATACAATATGACAAACACACCACCTAACACACACAGACCTGCATATTGTGCAAATGCTACAACCTATCCTGCTACCTTGGCCACCTCTGGACATCTGTGCTCCACTCGTATTATATATACTCATACATGTTACTACATTTCTACAGTGGATTGGGGGAAGCGGCACACCTGCCTGTTTCCACATGGTCTACATAGGAGTGGGGGGGGGCACCTGACTGCTACTACATTTCTACACAGGATTGGGGACATACACCTGACTGTTTCTACATTTCTACACATGATTAAGGGAACACACCTTACTGTTTCTACATGTCTACATAGGATGGGGAGGCACACCTGGCACTTGTATACATTTGCTATGATTGTACTGGTATGTCAGGTACTCCATTTCATCCTGTATTCTAACCTATCATGCTGACTAGAGACATATCAGTGTACTACAGGTCTTAGCTTTGGTTGCCCTACATATTAGTGTCTGACTTCCTACCCTTCAGAACTAACATCCCACTGCCTGACCTGCTGTAGTCTGTCTGTGTAGGCCTGGGGGGTTACCCATAGGCATCATTCAGAGGCCATAGCACAGCCTCTGTTTGTGTTTGTCTATACCTGCCCTGCTGGCTGGAACTGTTGCTGAGTATGTGAACCTCCCTGACTGGCATGTGTGAGTCATATGGACACACATGTCACCCAGCACAATTCCTGCAATGGGTTTTGTCACCCTGTATAGTGCTGGCTACAATGGTGACTCCAGTATTTGTTACAGATTTCATGGTGCCACTATGGGTGTCTGCTATCTGCTGTCATACCATTCAGCCACCCAATTCCCTTGCATGCTCACATCCATATCATAGATACAGGTAATGACACATTCTACTCCATTTGGCAATTGGTAGGTTGATTGACTTACCTTGTAGGTGTGCTAGTATTGAGGATGGGGCTGGAGGGCTGCCTATGTTGGATGCACATAGTACACTCCTGATACATGGTTGAGCACAGGTGGTGTCATGTTTGGCATCCCTTTTACTGTATGTGTGAGTCAGAGAGAGGTGTCATTCCCTGGGTCCCTACTGTGTCAGTGTATGTGCTATGTGTTGCCTCCTTGCCAAGGCCAGAGCATACTGGGCACACCTCCATCTGCCTACTGGGGCATGCTCAGGTTCTTCCTCCTCTGAGTCACTCTGTGCCTGTGCAGGCCTTGGCATTGGTTGGGGGGGACTGTGTGGCCCTGCCCCATGCTGTTCCTGTTGCAGATATTTCCACTGGATCATATTGTGTAGCATGGCACATACCATAACAATTTGAATACATGTAGCTGGTGAGTACTGCAATACTCCACCAGATGTGTCCAGGCACCGGAACCATGACTTGAGTATCCCAAACATATGCTCTATTATAAGTCTGGTCTGTGCGTGTGCCTCATTATGGCATTCTTGTTCAGGTGTGTGTGCATTTCTGATGGGTGTCATCAGCCATGGCTCCAGTGTGTAACCAGCATCCCCACTAGGTGACTGTAAGGGATGTCCCCACTTGCAAATCTCTGGTACAGCTGCATCAGATGCCAGATGTGGGAATCGTGATAGCTTCCAGGACAGCCAACACATACATTCATTATAATGCCCTGGGCATCACACACGACCTGGCAGTTGATGGAGGGGAGGCCCTTACGGTTAATGTAGACCATACCCTGATCACCGGGTGGTGCTTTGATGCATATGTGCATGCAGTCTATAGCACTCACTACCTCAGGGTATTCTGCTATTTGGTGGAAGAGACACATATTGCTGACCAAAATCTCATGGGTGTTGAGGAAATATACGTGCTCACTGGCATGTGCTGACATGGCATCCAGGAACTGGTGGAATACTCTGGATGCTGATGCTTGTGAGATCCCCATGATATCCCCAGTTGAGCTTTGGGAGGTACCTGTGTCTAGTATGCCTAGGCCTACACATACCTTGGTATCCACTGGGATGGGTTTCCCTCTGTCAGTTCAGTGTGTCAGACGTGGCTGGCACAGCTCAACAATTTGCTGTAGGAGGTCACTGTCCACCTTATAGCACTCCACTATCTCCAACTCATGTAGCCCCTAGTAGGTTATCCTGGGTCTGTACACTCTTCTCCTTCTCCTCACTGTGGGTTGGTCATCAGCATTCTCATCCTCACCACCCTCAGCCTCTTGCACATGTTGTATGATGCCTGCTGCAGCCCCTATCATTTTGTAGTTTTGTTTGTTAAATGTTCCCCGCTTGTATACATAGGTGGTGTAGAGTATGGGAAAAAACAGAGGTGAAGGTGTTTGCATAGTTTATAGTAGTGGTCTGGGCTGGGCTGGTCTGCTACCTGTGTAATTGGCTGATTCTGATACATTTCACCTGCCAACTATGCTAGTTCTCCTTGATTAACTTCCTACTACTGTTTTCACTTCCCATTGACTTCCTGCTTAAGCCCAGGGGTGTGCGGCGCAAACACAGTGCTCAAATGTGCACAGAGTTGCTATTTCCTTGTTTACTTTTTTTTTCTTTAAGACCTGGTGTGCGGCATGCACACCCGCCTAGTCAATGTAAAGAGTGCTAGGCAGACTCAGACACATCCCCTTGCCTAGCTGTGCTAAGCTAAGAGCAAACCAGAGCCACAGGGCTCCAATCTGCTTACAGTATGCCTGACACAAACCCTGTGATGACAGCTAACTCCTAGGCTTGCACCAAGCTATTCCTGCTCTTACACTGTTGGGAGCTGACTAGCATGCTGGAGAAATCTGGGATTCACTATCATTCACCTCATTTGCATAGGATTGCCTGCTAATCTTATTTATTTTACATTTGTTAATCTGGTTAGTCCAGCTGAGCTTTTGGCTCGTTTTCAGTGGAGACCCAGGGAGAAAAGCTCCACAGTGAGATTTAAAAAAAGAAAATAATTTACAAAAAAAAACCCAATTAGCAATATATAAATTACATTCTAGAATATTACATTTGGATGCTGTTAACAAGTAGCAGGTATTAGCTTATTTAATGCTAGACTAGGTCATTATAGTATTTGTATAAGAAAAAGGAGAAGAATATTGCAATGGGACAGAGTAGTTATAGCCAGAGAGACTGAGGGTTAAAAGCAGGGAATGAGACTGGGGAGTAGAGGGAAAGATAGAGGTTATAGCTTAGGAAGTAGCATGGAAAGGAGATAGTTGAAGATCAATGAATAGGATGTGAGAACTGGAGTAGGGAAGGCTAGGGTAAAATAGTTTCAGGGGGGATGCCTACAGTGGCAGGACCATTTTTTCATCAGGTGTTTTTTGTGGCTAGATTGAATTGTTTGTTATGGTTAAGGGACCTGATTTTCAGGGGTAGCTGGCTCCAAGCCACAGTAGGGTTATAATTACAGAGTAAGCGGCTTGTTTTGGTATTTGATTTGTAGATCTGTAGCAAGTCTTGGTCAGAGCTGCGTAGTGTCCTGTTTGTAATATATTTAGTTATTATGGAAGATAGGCTGGGGCAGAAAGAGGGTAGATAGAGGATTGAGTGAATAATCTGTAATTGATGTAGTAGAAGCAGATGGGGGAATTCTAGCCAGGTCAGTTGCTTGAGAGATAAGCAGTGGTGAGACTTGTATGTGTGATTAGCTGTGAATCTAGCCACCTTATTATAGGTAGTTATGAGTTTTGTAATGAGTGAGGTGTTAAGGTTAGTGAATAAGTGACAGCTATATAGGAGGGTGGGAAGAAGAAATGCAAGGGAGAGTGTTATTCTGGCTGTGTTGGTTAGATATCTTTGATTCCGGTAGAGGAGACCAAGTTTCTCAGGTGTTTTTTATAACAGTATTAGTAATATGGAGATCAAATTTAAGCTGATCATCTATTGTAACTCCCAGCAGTTTAGTACTGGGTTCAGGTATGATGATGGTATTATTCATTGATAAGATGGTAAATGTGGTTTTGAGATTGGAGAGGTTCTTGGGGAGGAAGAGTAGGAGCTTTGTTTTCTTTGGATTGAGAATTAGTTTATTGTCACTAAGCCATGCCCCAATTGTGTTGAAAGATGCCTGTGTGGCAAAGTGAAGGTCTGATGTATTATCTGCAATAGTGATGACAGTAGAGTCATCCACATATTGTACAAGTGTAGAGTGTGAAGCAGAGTTTTGTAGTAGATTTGTGAAGCTATTAAAGAGGAGTGGCCAAGAATGGATCCTTGAGGGACTCCCATAGACACATTGAGTGGAGGAGATAGAATGGATTGCCATTTGACAGCTTGCTGTCGGTTGGAGAGGTAACTAGAGTACCAGGAGATAATGGAGAGAGAGAAATTCAGGCAGGAGTTTATCCAGTAGGAGATAATGGGAGACTGTGTCAACAGCTTTGGAGAGGTCTAGGAACAGACAGGAGACAAGTTTATTGCTGTCATGGGCAAGGGATACAGTATTGATGAAAGATATTAGTGCAGTAGAGGTGCTGTGTTTGGGACGGAAGCCATGTTGAGTATTGGTGAGAAGGTTTTTTTGTAAAAGGTAATGCATTACCTGCTTGTGCATGCATTTCTATAGAATTTTAGAGAGAGGCGAGAGCATGGAAATTGATCTGAAGTTAGCTATATCAGAGGAATTCCCACCTTTATGTATGGGTAGTGTGAAGAATTTTTTCCATATTGCAGGGACATGAGATTTTCAGAGATAGAGCGATTGATGAGTATAGAAACTGGATAGGCTAGGGGTTCAGCAGCAATCTGTAGGAAATAGGAGGGTAGATTGTCAGCTGAGGGGAGCAGGGTTTAAGTTTGGATAGTAAAGATTTTATGCAGTTAGTAGATACTGATGTAAGAGAAAAGGAGTTGGAGGGATTGGTAGGAGAAGATGGGAGTAGGGAGTCCTTGTCTTTTTTCCTGGTGGGAAGAGAATTGATTATGGCTGTTATTAAGTCAATAAAGTGATTATTAAATGTAATGGCTGTTTCTTCTGGTGTTAATTTGGGCATGGGTTTGGTGGACTAGGGTTTCCTGGGTGCAGTATGTGGTTGATAGAGTTCCAACATTTTTCGGGGTCAGATTTGAGAGAAGTGGGAGGATAAGCATAGAAGTTTGTCTTGCCTTTGTGTATAACTTTCTTTATTTTATTCCTTAGTTATTTGTATGTCTGTAAGAGGGAAGGGGTCTTTGTTTTAGTCCACAATTTCCATATCCTATCTCGGTTTTTCATAAGGGTAAGGGTAGATTTGGTAAGTCAAGGAGCAGTCTTGGATCTGATTCTAATTGTGTGAAGAGGAACCAGAGAGTTTAGAATGTTGAGAAAGCTGGTGTTAAAGGAGTGGACTGCGGTATCTAAGGGGAGAGTGGTAAGATGAAACCAGTCAATTCTAGAGAGTCGGTCAATGCATAGTTACATGTCTGACACTGAGCCTCCCCCCTTAGCAACCACTACTCACTGGCCATGTTGTCTTCTGCTTGCCATTGACTATAATGACAGAATAGTGATTTTGGTTAGAATGCTTATTTTAGGATGTTTGTTTTATTTTTAGCCCGATCTTGTTTGCGAGCCGTTGCCCTATGCTTAATCAGTCGAGATCGGCAAAAAAAAAAAAAAAGTTGATTTTTTAAATTTTTTTCACCTGTTTTTGTTGCCAATGGCCTTATACTTGGCCGTTGTCATGCTTTCTAAATGATATCCACTCTTTATTTGGAGCTGTCATGACTCTGTTTTGGAATTTGCAGAAATGTACTCCGTTGCTGGCGGAGTACATTTCTGCAGATTACACTAGTCCTGCATGGCTGGTTTCCAGCTTCCTGGATTGCAAATTCACCTCATTTGCATGGATTTCTCCTGCAAATGGGGTAATTTGCATACAGGGGCTGAGTCCATGCAGGACTAGTGCAGGAGCACTTGTGTACACCCCTACAGGCTATTCCTGGATCGCACAGCAGACATATTGCCTGCTGGAGCTCCTGCAATAATCCTGCATGCCGTGCAAGGCTTGCAGAATCTGGGGGAATGTCTTTACAAAGTATACTACGCACAGTTGATTTTCAGGTGTATGCTGTCTCTATCATCCAAGCTGCTGACAGCTGCACAATGGTGCTAACAGGGATTGTGCTTCTTATGGCAAATGACATTAACTTTTAAATATTTATACAATTCACTGTGTTTGAGAAAAGCCACAGGACCACAAATATTAACATTAAAAAAAAATCTTAACAAATGTTAAAGAATTTTACACAGCTCTGTATTTGAACTATCATAGTAATGAAACTACGAAACACAGTGGGGATGTGCTATCTCTCCTTACCGCAGACCCAACTTTGCAGCAGGAAAGCAAATCATGTGCATACAAGAAAATGCCATTTCCTCTACAGTATTAACAGGACATACACTTGTACATTCTCACTTGGTTGTGCATATTTAGTGCAATGAGTGATCACACAGCCATTTATGAATATCTTTGCACAAACACTGCTCTGTCTTCTCTTTTTATTGTGGTCACTCATCTTATTTGTGCTGTAATGTCAGACGTAATGCATTTTGTATTATTCTCATTTAACTGTATGATAAAACGTACATGATAGTAAAAAAACATTTATCACTACAGGCAGGAGAGTTTGTCTACTATTGAACATAAATATGTGCTATTTAGTCCCATTTAAAGCTTGCTAAAGTTACATCTACACTTTGTAAGTGTATCCTCAGTAAATCACCCCTGCAGAGAATGTATTCAGAACTGATGCTGTGTCTTCCTTCTTTCTCCCATTAATCATTCACAGTTTGCAAGATATTAGCAACTAACAGTGTTGTAGAGACTACACTATATTTACATCTGTTACATGAAGTCAAAAATTTGGTATTCAGCTATTCTAATAATTTATATTATATATATTTAACCATAACTGGTTGTAGCTCCCTTCTGCAGTCAGCATGGCAGGTGTTGGAGAAGGCACTCAATTTTGAACACAATGCTGGGGCACTGAGGAGACAAAAGTAATGGTTTGAATCCTTCTCCACAATCATGAGGAAAGACTCCTGTGGGGCCAGTACCAGGGCACCCAATATAAAATGAAGGCCTGGAACAGTCTAGCTCATGATCTCACCAGTGCCACTGGCATTCCTCGGACTGGTGAGCAGGTCAGGCACCATTATTCTGACCCAAAGCGATATAAGGAGGATCAACTAGACCAGTGGATCCAAGAGTCCCATGCAATGCCTAATGTCCCAGTACAGAGTAAGTAGCCATTGTGTTAAGTAGTTAAGAATTGCTATGCTTGTCTATACTATGGATAGGTATGTCTCAATATCACTGCATTTACTTCACAGCTGCAGGTGTCTGGGCTATGAATCAGCAAGCCCATGAAGAGAGGTTGCAGAGGCTTCATCATCAGGCAGGTTAGTAATTATTCTGCATTTACTGTTATATAAAAAATGAGAGAGCCTTCAAAAAGTGTTTTAACCAAATAAATAAAGGTGCAATAATCCTTTAATAAATGTATAATTCCTGGAGTGTGTCTGTGTCATTGTTTTATATGTTGTTGTATTGTGTATTGTTGCATTTTACAAATAGCACTGTTGTATTAAGCAGTATTAACCCACACTTGGGTAGGCTCATATAACGTGGATGAAAGGAGTGCCAGTAGCTTTTATGCATATTTACAGCCCTCAACTGTTGGTCCATGCCCAGCATGTACAGGTTAATCTGGCACATGAGTAGCTTGGTATTTTGTTCCCCAGAAATGTCAGTGTGATGCCAGAAATGTAGGGAGCTGTTAACATATAACTGATACTTTCACCTGAACATATCTAGAAAATTATATGAAAGTAGAGCTGTCAGTGTACCATCTTAGCAGTAGTGTGTGTGAGCAACTCTCAAAATATGTAGCAGTAACATCTGCATCTTGGACAGTTTGTATGTAAGATACAGCTCATGTATATAATGATCTAGCAAAATCCCATTGTACAATGTAAGGACATTGGGTAGTGTAATAATACATGTAAGGGACATATAACTGCAGTTAATAAGAATGTAGTGAAAACTAGAAGGATATATAAGTTGTTAATTGAGCTATCCTTTTCCACCCTACTGTATGTGCATAAAAAATGCAATTCCACACGTCAATCGGTATGTCTAATCTCAAAACATTTGTTGGAACATATGTCTTATTGGTTTATAAATATTTGCATTTATTTCTATGCATGTGCCCTGTTAAAATACCACAATACTGGTTGCCTGTTGCCATCACTTCAACCTGCATGCTATTGTAATGTCCACTATTGTTCTATATATGCATGTGTTATGCTTGCTTTTCAACTGTTGAAAATCTGGTGTGTTGGTTTAATGGGAATACTTCTGCATGCTGTTATAACTAACTGGGAATGCTGCTGACTGTTACTAACCCATATCTTTATTAAACCCTCCAAAGCATAGTTCATATGGGAAGGCCAGTCCCAGCAGATACAACTTTCCCACCTCAGCTGGCCATGGCACCTGGCACCAGCAAGTCCGGTGCCCAGCCTGAGACCTCCTCCTCCATTGGCCCTGTGCCACCATTGGGTGGAAGCGCTGCAGGGGATGGGGCTCACCTTCCCATGCAAGTGTGAGCAGAGGAGGGCCACCTATCACAATTCAAATGGTCCGGGCTGTGGTGCATAGAGAGATTGAACATTCTGTTGCAGAACCTCTACGCCAGCTTGAGGCATGAGTGGCGCAACTCCTGGGTCAGCCTGCCACTTCAACACAGCCCCCAGCACAGCCATCCTCTGGGCTGTGAAGGTGCAGTGGTGAATGCCCATGGGTGGGGACCTCAGTCCCACTGTTTCCATCTGTGGGCTCATGGGCTTGCGATTTCCAAACATCCCTCCCTGTCAAAGGTGTTCACCCACCACATGTGTCATATACCGCCCCTGTATGCATCTTGTTTGTCTTGTCTGTTTACCTCCTCAACTTATCCCCCCAAATATACCTACTTCCCATACCCCACATTCCACTCTGATCTGAAAAAAAAGGGCAATCTGCTCCCAATAAATAATTACGTCCCATACATAACTGCCCATTTTGCACACATGCCCACTGGACACATAAAATGTAATTTAATTGGCATTACAACATACTTTGTTGTCCTCACCCCTCTCTCATGGGTTGAAGGTTTCATATCTACCTCCAAATGTATTCCATATGCACAGCTGTTGCTGTTAAAGAAATGGGCAGCTATGGACCTTCCCTAAACTCATCCTGCACATCCCGAGCTACTTTCCATACTGTCTTTCCCTCTTTCTGCCGCTTTTTCATCACTTTCCTATCTCCCCATTTTTCTTTTCTTTCAAAGAAATGAGCGCGGGGGTTAGCGGGAGTAAGCACTATTAAGCAGTAGTTAGCGGGTTTGCGCGAGTGTGCACTTGTTTGCACTTAGCTAAGCATTGCTAAGCATCACGCAAACCAGCACAAACCCACTTACAACTGCTTAAAAGTGCCTTAGACACTCTGTATGTGAGGGCCCTTGTTCTGCTCAGGAGCAAAATAAAACACCTCTGTCAGTCTCGAACCCCGGACCTTCTACACACTACACAACATGAAGGGCCACTAAGACACGGTAGATATACAACAAGTTGGTGCTGAAATAAATATATCATGCATCAGAATGAGTGAATGTAAAGGAAAAATAGGAATGCCATACCACACAACTTGTTCTGTGGATCTTCACCAACAGTTGTTGGATTACATTACATGACTGTGATAAGAGAAGCAGCCATTCTAGCAGGAAATAATGTTACAAAATCACTTTACAAACCCACACAGTATCACAGCAGGACAAACACTGGCATATCTGTTTAGGGCAGAGGTCATACCTCCCAACTGTCCCTAATTTTCAGGGATGTCCCTGATTTTGACACAAATTTTAGCTCTGTCCCTCTGAATCCCTTCTAAAACTACTGACTTTGGCCAGAAAGGTGGTGAATTACACTTAATGAATAATGACAATAATTAAGAGTTAGACACTTCTTTTACTTCAGAAAAGGTGTATTAATTCATATGCTCTGATTCTCTCAATGTTTCAACTTAATGGCACTAACATTTTAAAGGTGTCCCTGACTTTTTCCTTACTTTTCCCTGAGTCTGTTCAAATATGAACCTGAGTGTTTCAGAGGTCTGGCAGAGGCAGAAACACAGAGGCATATCAGCCTTTCTGTTGTTACACAGTGTGCAAATAGCTTTGGAAGGAGTTTCAGAAGCATACCCTTATGTAGGAATACAACACTGAAATACAGATGGATGTAGCTATGTACTGTTAGCAACCAACTGTAACAATGCCATTTGCTCTATTGCTGAAAAGACCTGTGTGGTGCACAGACATAAAATAACAGGCTATTCTCTGGCTACCATATGGATAGGTCCACAGTTGGGAATTACGCAGTCAGACTACTTGCCTTGATAAACTAACATGTACACAGCAACCCTGTAAGTCCAGCAAGATAAACTCTACACAATAATACTTACACTCCCTGTACTTCTGCACCCCTACCCAACTGTAAAATATAACTGCATGTGCAGGGTCTACCAAGGATGTAGGTAAGCATACTCACAGTACTGACATGTGTCCAGTTTTTCTGAGCAGCTTGTGCTAATGTCAACACTAAAAAAGCACAAACTGTTTAGAACTGAGTAAATGAATATTCACAGTATAGCAGTTCACAAATAATTCTTGTGCCAAAGGAATACATCTCAATAACTAGCTTTGTATGGCAGTTAATTGTAAAAGTTGAAAAGAAAGTACATCTTTCCATGTATCCTGGGGTAGCATTTAGAGGGGTGAGTACATTTCTACTCTGACAAGTGGGTACTGGAAGCAGCATCATTAGGTCTGAGTACAAAATGTAAATCTATGGCTACACCCCTGGCTTCTGATATAAGAACTATACCAACCTTCTGTCTTAAACAATGATGTCCACAGCAAACAAGGATGATCTCCTCTTGGAAAGCGAAAGGGTCACACCTACCTGAGTTAGCAATTTATAGTACTGGGTTGCTATGACAGTGATTACTGCAATTACTACACAGCAGGCTGCATGCAATTAGCAAGTGGTGGCCACTAATTGGTACAGAGGCCATCACATGCTCATGTGCAAATACCTACAAAAGCAGGCTGCAGTCTTTGCCAACAAACTCAATTACTCTATTGCAGAGACTGACAGAGAGAGAGAGACAGAGAGAGAGAGAGAGAGAGACAGAGAAAAGGAAAAAGAAAAAGACATATTACCAAATTATACAAAGGAAAGGTATGTGACACATATGTATTTACTGACATGTAGTAGATACATAATAGGAACCATCCATATGTGGCAGCAGTACTTATTTATGCATAGATGTTCTGCTTAACTACTGCTATGGACAATACAGTGTGTACCTGTGGGAAGTGGGACATACCTGTGAAATGTGTAACTCAGCATTATACGTCAAAGATCTAATCCATGTTATCTGTGTTCTGTAAAGTAGTGTGGCCAAAGCAGTTGTGGGGTGAGCAGTGATAAGTGGCAGTTAAAGTGTTTCACTCTCGGTTAGGTAATAATAATTGGGCGATGCAGTGGTGCAGCGGTTAATGCTGTCGCCTCACAGGAAGAGGTTCTCCGGTTCGATGCTGGGGTGCCTTCTGTATGGAGTTTGCATGTTCTCCCTGCGTTCACGTGGGTTTCCTCTGGGTACCCTGGTTTCCTCCCACATTCTAAAGACATGCTTCTGGAGCATTTCTCCCCAGGTCTCTGCTGAAAACAGGATCTGTGGAACCTAGTCGGACTTTCCCAGTCAACAAATGTTAAATAAAAATAAATAGGGTGCTATATATGGCAATTCAGTGATATCTGTACTGTATAATATTAAATGTGCCATATGACTTGCTCAGACATATTTTTGTATTAATGTCTTCCAGGGATCATGGCACATTGCAGAAACCCCACTTACAGTAGTGCTGAAGATGACAAAATTACTACCAGTATGATTCAGCACTACAGTTTCATGTTCTCATGAACCAGCCAGGACCAGCAGGAGCATACTGCAATGTGGCAAGATGTTGTCTGCAGGGTAGATGAGGTAGGCCTGCATAACCGGACATATGTGCAGGTACGCCACCACTGCAGTGATCTTCTCAGACATGTCCATCAGCATGCTTCTGATGTGCGGAGATAACAGCTTGCAGCAGGAGGTGGTGTTAATATCCATCCCCCCTCACCAGAGTAGAGGCGCTGCTCCTGAGTCTGTTGTCACCTGCCCAACAACAACAGCAACAGACATACACCATGATGGAGGTTGGAGCCACCAAGCAAGCACACATGGAGCATGCAGGTAACATGGCCTATCTGTAGACTACTGTTATCTGTATTGGTAGATCATGCATATGTGAGATGTGGAGTATGTCATTAAAAGACGTGGAACCTGCTGTTGTGCAATACTGATCATTTGGAACAAAATCTGTAGCCCTGTGAATGTAAACTGCTGTTGTACTGTAAGATTGCAAACACACAGTAGCAATGCCACAGTTGTGACCACTGACAAACTGTCTAATCTCTATGTAGATCCCTCTGGGGTGGCATCAAGGCAGAGGACAGATGCTGGTGAGTGTGTTCTACATTTATTATTGTGAATAAAAAATGCATGTCATAGTTAAGGTGTAGGCCATGTACACATGTAACACACCAACCCATAATGCATGCTGTGCAGGTTTGGTGTAAGACCACGCACATCTCACTAATGTGATTAGCTGCCTCAAACACATGCAATACCCAGACCATCTCAAACAAATGTGGCTCGACTGTAGTGACCATTGGATAGGCACAGTTGATACTCAACATGCACATAACATACACATCTATGTCATACACAGAGCATTTTAACATGCTACACATAAAGATTTCCCAAACCCTCTGTAAAGACACACTCCAGTATCCAAAATCTCATCCACACATTACACATAATATACCTGAGGGGTAGAGGCCTATCATGGGGCATTTAAACACTTTGCAACAAACTACACATTCATGTCAGGGAATGCTCCTTATTGGCCTCCTTACAAACTCATGTAACAACTGGTTGTGAAATGGTGAATGTAGCCAAGGTAGTACAGTTCCGGTACAGCATGAGTAGTGCTGGTTTGGGAAACATTTGCAGCCTTGAGTGACCACATGATGCTTCATGATGATGGCCTATGGTACTATACCCCATCCAGTTATTGTAACCACAGCACTACACATAGTTTTCATTGCTATACACCTTAATGTTGCATGTGTGCACACATATGCACCTCTAAACAATATGCATACCAATCACCATTTGCACAACTGACACATATATGTCTTGTGATGCTACTGAGTTTCTAGGTCATGTGACACACATTGGGTATGTGTAGTGTTTAAATATGCAGTTGTGTTTTAGCATGCCATGTCATGGATGGCACTGGCATGTCCACAATATCATCTACACTCACCATATGTACCGTACATTGGGTATGTGGCCGAATGGTATTCCATCAATTATCCATGCACCACTGATGATGTTGTGTGAATACTTATCATGCATGTGCTAAAAATGTGTCTACAATTATTTGCTAAAGACACAGAGGCTGTAATCAGCATTGGATACCTATCTGACACACAGATACACATCCAGCCATGGTATGTACACCTGTTTGTTATGGTGCACAGTACATTACAGAGGTTTGAATACCTGCACAGCAATGTTGTGTCCATGTATGCATTGTGTTCCAGGGGGAGGCCCATCACCTAATAACAAAACACATGCATCAAAGCCAAGTATACTGTTAGTAACAAGGACTGTCTACACTTGCACTGCATGCTGTTGAGCAACACATGTCCTGCATGCTGACATGTGATATGACTGTTTTGCTTGTGATACTGTACCCCACCATCACCTGCTATTGTGTATGTTCTAAGATTGCTGGTGTTGTGTGTGTTTGCTTTAGGGAGGAGTGCATATTTGTGTGTGTGCATGTGCGCATGTGTGCATGAGTTCCTGTGTGCATGTGTGCATGTGCGCATGTGCGCATGTGGGCATGGGTGCATGTGGTCTGACATCATGTTCAGGTCTTAAAGTGTGATTCCTGTTTTCCTCTCACAGGTGCTGAGGTGGGGCTGGTTCAGTACAGCAGGGAACCTGATGTCACTAAGACAGACAGTGATCACGAGGATAGGTGTGTTGAGGCACAGGCAGGTTTGTCAGAGTCTGTTGTTGGGCCACCAATTGACAGTACACAAGTCTCCACCCCACCCATGCACACAGTCATACTGCCTGTACATCCATCATCACCATTGCCCTTAGCTGAGGGACAGTGTATGGTTGGCACTGGCCAGGACAGTGTGGTATCTATGGCACATGTATCAGGACACAGCAGCCATAGCCAGATGTCTGGAACAGTACCACATAGGCAGATATCCAGGGGTTCTTGTCAGAGCACTGCTGGTCATCATGCCCCTGGCAGACGTGCCACACCTCTTTCTACCACATGCATGTTCCAGGCTGTCATGGAGGCACAGACATGAATGGAGCAGTACACCAGACAGGGACTAAGGGTACAGAGGGCTCATAACACCTCTGTAAATGACAGTATCCATGACCTAGCAGGTGCTATATGTGATTACACTGAGGTCATTGATAGACGTTGGGGTGAGACATTGGATGTCCTCCACAATGTCATGTCCACGTGTCAGGACAGTGCGGGATGGTTGAGACGTGGACGTATGCCAGCAACATCAGCAGTTGGAGGTCACAGTGTATGTCCAGCAAGTCACAGCCACTCCCATAGTGCCAGTACCAGCCTCAGCAATGTTGGAGGGGGCTGTCCATAGACCGTCCTAGAAGACCACTTGCACGTGGCTCTGGCTAGTCGCAGCAGGGACCTGGATCCAATGGACATATGTCAACCTCTTCGGATAGTACCCAGTCCGGATTAGTACTTGATATTGTCTGTAGCACCCCTGCCAGGCACAGGTTTCATAACTGTGGCCAGAGATGGTGATCTGTAAAGCCTGCCAGTCTGCAGCTGTCTCACAAATCCCCGTATATGGCAGCCACATGGTGGAACTGTGTGCATGCAGACACACACACACATAAACCAGAAACCTAGGGCAAACACATACCCACACACATTACATCAACACTGGCCCATAACAGTACTCATGGCACTCACACACACACACACACACACACACACACACACACACACACACACACACACACACACACACATGTCAATTGTATGGCTCAGTGTAGGCCTCTGGCAAACCAACAACACACCCTGTGCATATGATGAAATCTGTGCCACCTCCTGTCATCTGTAACATTGATGCAGGAACAGGCTAACATTGTGCTGATGCACAGGGTGACTGTAATAAATTATAGCAATGGTTGAATGTGTAGCACGTTGTCAGCAGTAACGTGTAATGATATCATTGAAGGCATAGCTGAGCAGGCATGATGCATTAAAGTTGTAATTAGCAATGTTGTATTGTTTCCACCAGTGTTTATTCCAATTGTGTTTTGTTTGCCCATGTGCCACTTGGCTGATGTGTGTAGTTGTGTCAGCATGTGTTATACAGTGGACAGTAAGTGTGGGGTGTGTGTAGCACAGGTCTGCAGGTGTACATTTGTGAACATGGTGGAGGTGCACTGTCTGCATGTATGTGCATACTGGACACATGGGCAGGGTGACATGCCCGGTATTGGCCAGCCTTAACACTCCATACTTTCTGTAGGTGGCCAGTACGAATTGTACTACACACATTTTGGAACTTGAGTGCACATGTGTGTGTATGACACGGGGTGACACTGTGCTGTGGGTGATGCTGTTGTTGCTATCTGTCATTAGTTTGCATTACTAAGGTTAACACTGTCCCAGCTGCATAATCCTTTATTAATGCACACTGTTCACCTACAGGGTTGCATGGACCATGTTATCACAAACACAAGAAATTCTCACTTATACAGTAAAAGTGCATTAGTCCCATGGACCCCTGCCATAAACTAAATATATAACAGAAGGTGTGAAGTTGTACCAAAAAGGAGTTACATACCAAGAAGGGATAACCTCTCTGGTCAGTATCATTGGGAAAATAGAATCCCTCAATAAGCATATAAGGCAAGCTTCAAAATACAAAATGGCAAGGATTCCAAAGACAACACTAAAGCTTTCTTCAGTGTTGTTCATAATCTACAGGGGAAATCTCAGATCGGTTCACAGTTAATGTAAATGGTCACAAAGTACACTTATCTGACTGACATTACTAATTCCTTGTCAGACAGTTTGAATGCGGATTTCACCATTCTGTTATTACACAAGGTTCACATTTCCAGACCTGAAAATGTAAAACCTGTTGATTCACAGACACTCTAGTTAAAACATCTCTTTAACACCACAATGGCAATGGTACTGGACAGTGTCCCTGGCTGTGTCATACACAAGCTGACATATGAATTCACCACTCACCTAAACACTCTGTCCAGATGCAACCTCTATACAGGTTACATACTTGCGGAATGACACACGGTAATCGTGTTCACAGTCCACAAGGGTTGAGCTACAATGTCTTTTTCTTCTTCTCCTTTTGGATGCTCCCATTAGGGGTCTCCACAGTACATAATTTCTTCCTGGCCTCTGCAACTTGCGCTATCACACCATCCACCTGCATGTCCTCTCTCACCACAGCCATAAACCTCATCTTAGGCATTCCTCTTTTCCTGTTACCTGGCAGCTTCATCCTTAGCATCTATTTCACAATATACTCTGCATCCCTCCTCAGCACATATACAAACCAACTTAATGCTGCCTATCTGGCATGGTCTACTAACCTTCAAACCTGACCTGACCCTCTAATATACTTATTCTTAAACCTGTCCACCATCATCACACCCAGTGCAAATGTTAACATAAATTGATTAAGGGTAGAACTACAATAGGTCCTGGAAACTCTCACCCTATAAGCCAGACCAATGTTATCTGGAAGGCTATGGAGCACAGCATTATGGAACTCATTAGCAGAGACATTATGAACCTGCAAATACTGCACCATACCTACTTAGGTTCTCTAAAAGCCAGATCATGGCTCCTACACCTAGTAGACATCAAGCCAGTCAACAAGGCTATATGTGAGGGAGGGGAGGTCAACACAGCCAAGCTATAGCTCACCAGCAATTCATACCCATCCCACATTCTGGTATTATACATAACCTCAACAGACTGACCATAAACAATTGTTAGATGATGGCTTGACAACTGACGCACAGATGTAGGACACACAGTAACATTTGCAACCTGCATGTACTATTCTATGCCAGTAACAAGTGGTATTCACCTGCACTCAATCCTGGGACCACTCCTGTTTGGCATATAGCTTTCTTAGGTACAAGCAAACACAGTAGGGATATGTCTGCCCACGTTTGATGACAATGCATACTGTGGGCTATACTTTATTCTCCAGATGACACACACATCCTCAAAAAGGGTATCATACAGACAGATACCTGGTGTCAAACTCATGCTGTAAAACTATAAGCCAAAGAAAGCATAGTTATCCAATTTTAGAAAACAAAGTATCCCCAAAGTACCACATAGGTAGTAGCCCCCAAAATGTGGAACAGATACTAATGTATACATAGAGCCATGTGTTAAGTCATCTCGCCTTTGATAATCACATTACCAAAGGGTTTTGGAAATCCCTCTGTAGAACACATAAGCAATAACGGGTTTGCATGCAGATCCACAGAGGTTGTTGTACACCTATAATGATTAGTCATCTTTTTCAGACTTTGCTTGCTTTGGAACAGGTTTCAAACATACCTCAAGCATAAACCCTCACTCACACTCTTCAATAGAAACTGTGATGAGTGGATGTGAAATGGAAGACATAGACCGGGGATCACTGCAGTGACTAAGCTTGTCACAAGCATACAGAAGTGACCTAAGGTCTGGAAAGTGCCAGCATGCTCTGGCAAAGATAACACATGCATTCATGGATAAAGCAGAGTACCCACCTATGAAATACTTGAGGTCACATGTATGTATATGGATTTGCCCCACAGCTACCTTACATGTGTAATGCACATACAATTGTCATTGTGATATGTCATACACTAGAAAAATCAAAACCCACTCCACATTGGCCAACGGTGCAACACACCTGGAGTACAGGCAGATACAGTCAGCAAGTGCGAGATTCAAACTCTTTCCTAACTACATTATGACACTACAGCAGTATGCATTTACATGATGTGCTATACACATTGCTAGGATTTAACTTTTCCACAGGTATATTTGCAGGATGGTGACATCATGAGACTTGACAAAGATGAGTATACCACTTTTAAGGGGTGCGAGTAGTCTCCGAAAAGGTTGCTTTTTCTCTGGGCGACACACACAGTAGGCAAGTGCAAGATTCAAACCCCTACCTAACTACTTTATGATACAGCAGTATGCATTTACACGACACGCTATACACATTATGGGGTTTTTAATTTTCCACAGGTATATTTGTAGAATGGTGACATCATCAGACTTGACAAAGATGAGTATCACTGTTAAGGGGTGTGAGTAGTCTTCAAAAAGGTTGCTTTTCCCCATGAAAACACACACAGTTGGCAAATGCAGGATTCAAACTCCTACCCAACTACATTATGATATTACTGCAATATGCATTTACACAACATGCTATACATATTACCAGGAATTTACTTTTCCACAGGTATATTTGTAGGATGGAGACATCATCAGACTTGACAAAGATGAGTATACCACTTTTAAGGTGTGTGAGTAGTCTCCAAAATGGTTGCTTCTCCCCAGAGAGACACACACACTTGACAAGTACAGGATTCAAGCCTCTGCCTAACTATATTACAATACTACAGCAGTACGCATTGACATGATGCGCTATGCACATAACTCGGATTTTATCTTTCCACAGGTATATTTGTAGGATGGTGACATCATGAGACTTGGCAACGATGAGTATACCACTTTTAAGGGGTGTGAGTAGTCTCCAAAGAGGTTGCTCTCTCCCCAAGGAGACACACACACACACACACACACACACACACACACACACACACACACACACACACACACACACACACACACACACACACACACACACAGTTGGCAAGTGCGGTGTTCTTAATCCAAACTAAGTACATCTTTACACTTCAGCAAGCAATATGGAGTTACAGGGTACAATACAGACATTACTTGCGGACAGTCTGCACAAAGGTTTTTTTCACATCTGCTAACCTCAACAGGCTTATCAAACTAGGTGTATTGTGAGTGTATTGTATGTATAGGCCATGACCATATCATATATGGGTTGATGCACCACATGCTGGCACACACAGGGTCAAACCTTGAGTAGCATCTTACCTTCACCTACATGATACTGCAATATAACAGAAAGATGATAAACTTCAACAATTGGCTGACCTTCTGGTGTCATTCAAAGGGGATCCAGTCTCTGCCTGTGATGACATGATAGACAAGCCTTGTTGCTTCGCTACAGATTGTTTGCACCTGTCACCCCTATGCTTCTGAATACTGGCCAAGGCTCTTGCTGTCCACGTATTTCCTTTTTTAGGCAAGGCTCAAAGGTTCATAGGTTCATAGGTAGGTACTAGGCTATCAGCCCTGGGGCCTATACAAGCCCAGCCAAAAAGGTACCCTGGCTTTTGCCACCCGAGAAATTTATTTTCCTGTGCCACTGTCGAGCAGAGACACAGAAGTGATCCCCAGGGTGAATTTCCTATTTCCCATCCAATCATCAAGATTTTTCTTGAAGAGTGCTAATGAGGAGCTTTGTTTTATATAGATAGGTAGTTTATTCTGGAGTATGTGAAGTCTCTGGGACAGGAATCTATCCCTCTGGCATGTTCTGTTTATTGTGGTGACAATGTTTAGGTCCCTAGAGCGTGTAGGTTCATAGGTTCATAGGTAGGTTCTAGGCTATCTGCCAAAGGGCATTTATAAGCCTAGCCAGGATGTGTTGGTTTTCACCTCCCTTTTAAATTAGTTTCCTGGGCCTCTGTCTAGCAGGGCCACTGAAGTGATCCCAGGGGTAAAATTACAATTTCCCATCCACTCGTCAAGATTCCTCTTGAAGAGAGTCTGTGAGGGGCTCTGCCTAACATCAACTGGGATTTTATTCCAGAGTGAGGGAAGTTTCTGGGCCAGGAATCTATCCCTCCAGCATGTCCTGTTTATTGCTTTGATGAGGTTTAATTCACTGAAGTGTGTGGCTTTAAGAGATTTGTTTTTCTTGAGGTGGAGCATGTCCATTAATTCCAGGTTGGACATGGCCTTATACATCAAGCATAGATCACCTCTGAGCAGGCAGTAAGTAACCAAGTAGAGCTGGAGTTTCTTTAGTCAAGCTGCATAGGGCATCTCTTTGAGGCCCATGATCCTCTTGGTAAGGTACTTCTGTTGTCTTACCAGCTGTTGCATGTGCCAATTAAGGTACATACCAAATGGGGCATTGTACTCTATTATGGGCCTAATGAGTGATGAGTAGAGGGGAACAATGACCTCTCTTGATCTAGAGGTGAACTCTTTCGTGATTAGATGGGCTACATAGAAGGAATATCTAACCACTTTGGCAATGTGATTATCAAAGGAGAGGTTACTATCTACCTGGGTCCCCAGGTCCCTAATTACATTTTCCGTACCTAGTGGATTACCACCTATTTGGTAATTCGTGGGCACTTTGTTTTTTCCAAAGGGGATGACTATGGATTTTTTGGCATTCAGCTTGAGGCTATGGTTTTGATACCAAGTATCTGTCTCTGTAAGACCCTTCTGGAGGATGTCTGTGTCAGCCAGAGAGTCGATTATGGCCCCCAGTTTGCAGTCATCTGCAAACTTGGTCAGCCATAGTCCTCCCATGTTGCCTGCACCTCAGAGAAGTATATACTGAACAGGAGGGGTCCCAGGACCGAGACCTGTGTGATGCCACTTGTGACTGGTTTAGAGTCAGACATGGCACCCGCAACTCTGACCATGTGTGTTCTATCCATGAGCCAGTTGGCCACCCATCTCATGACATAGGGGTTAATGTTCAAGCTGGTAAGCTTGTCTATAATGCCAGAGTGGGGAATGGTGTTGAAGGCCTTAGTGAGGTCCAGGTAGGCTGTATGGACTACCTTCCCTTCATCTATGGCCTTGGTAACTGTTTCAAAGAAGTTAACTAGGTTTAGGAGGCAGGATCTGCCTTTAACAAAGCCGAATTGGGTAGGGTCCAGTGTCTTGAGGTTCCCAATGTCTCTGTTTATGAGTTCCATGATAATTCGCTCCATAGCTTTGCAAACCAGGCTGGTCAGGCTTATAGGTTGATAGTTCTCAGGTTCTGTTCTGGCACCACCTTTGTGGAGCAGGATGACTGTTGCTGTACGCCATTCTTTGGGTACATAGCCTGTGGTAAGGCTGAGTCTGAACAGTGAATTTAGGTGAGGGTTTAGTTCCTTTTGGAGCTCGTGTAAGACGCAGCCTGGGACACCATCTGGTCCCATTGATGCTGTGTTCTTAGCTTTGGACAGGGCTGTGTTCACCTGCATGTCTGGGCTCTGCATTCTTCTGGGATGGACACAGGCCCTTTTGGGGGTGAGGGGGGGGGTGAAGTTGGAACTAAACTTGTCCACCAGGATGTTGGCAATGTCAGTTGGTTCAGTGTATTTTTTGCCATTTTGCAGTAGCTCAAAGCATATCTGAGAGTTGACACCTAAATGTTTGATATAGCTAAAGAAGGCTTTGTGGTTATCTTTAGATTCCTTGGCAATGTTTCTTTAGAAACTGGCCTTGGATGATTTTATGAGCGATCGTAGTTTCTTGCTAATAATGATCAGTGATGCCTTTCCTTTTTGGAATTTTGCTCTATCATGTAGTAGTTTACTCCTTCTGTTGTATAGCTTATTTATGGCCAAGGACCACCAGACTGGTTTCCTCTTTTTGGAGGAGTGAGTCTTGGTTTTACTCTGGATGGCTCAATCCATGCATCCCTGTAGATGCTCATATAATGCACTTGTAAAGTATTCTGTGGATTGGATAGCATTATCCTGTAGCAAGGGGGCTTTGAAACTTTCCACTTTGGTCTTGAGAAGTGTGAAGTTTGCTTTTGAAAAGTTTTTCACAGTGGTTTCCTTGACTGGGGGTGGGGTCGGGATGTGGATGTCCAGTGTGATTACTTTATGATCTGATCTTACCAGCGAGGGTTTACCTCTGGTGTGGAACACTGATCCCCCATGTTGGTGATGAGCAGGTCCAGTATGCTGTCACCTCTAGTGGGCATGGTGACCAGCTGTTCCAGGGCATTTGAGTTTATAAACTCTAAGAAGCATTGGGCAAAGGAGTTTGTACTTGAGTAATTCTCCCAGTCAATGTTTGGGTAGTTTGGGTAGTTGAAATCTCCTAATATCATGGTGTTTGGTAGGACCTTTATATTTTCCAGTGTTCTCAGGAATGCTGAGTGAGGGTAGGTGATCTGATAAGCAGCTTTGCCCACTGTTAGTTGCACTTGGATGGTCGCCGAGACCTTGTGCTGTGTCACTAACCTGGAGGTGTGGGTATCCTTTATGAAAATGGATACACCCCCTCCTTTTGTATTTCGGTCCGGATTTTGGTGCCGAAGCTCGGAGAGATTGGGATTTCTTTAAGTGGAGCATGTCCAACAGCTCTGTGTTTGACATAGCTTTGTATGTTAGGCAGAGATCACTTCTGAGTAGGTGAGATGCGACAGAATAAAGCTGGAGTGTTTTTTTTTTTACAAAACAGGTTTATTGTTTTAACATATAAGAGAAATATCATAACAATTTTATACAAGTAATTAAAAATAGGTATTATTATAATATTCAACAAAACAACTAAACTATTTACAAAGACATCCACTACAATCAGATCAATTAATTAAACTAAAATACCATGCTATTGAAATTAAAAATTTTTTAACAAATTTTGTAAATTATCCCATACAATAAATAAGATGTTTTTCTGTTTGTTCTAGTCCTAATTGTGTTTACTTCCATATGGCACACTATATTCATAACATTTTTAAATTCATTGAACGAAGGAGGTGTATCTGAAATCCAATTTCTAGTTATTATTTTCCTAGCCACTGCTAGAATAGACCATAACAAGGGAAGCTTAACCTTTTTAACACTTTGAGGTACAGGTGTGTTGAATAATATAAGAGATTTAGAAATAATGAAATTATCTGTAAAAGAGCCTGTAAAATTCATTAATTGACTTCCAGTATTCTTTCAATTTTATACAGTCATAAAACATATGAGCCCAGTCAGCATTAATTTCTACATTACATCTCTTACATAGATTATCTTTATTATTTATTTTATTCATCATCAAAGGTGTATAAAAAGATCTATGTAAAAATTTCCATGTATAAAGTCTCCAGACAATGGAAGACATAGTTCTATAAGCAGATTCCAATATATATTGTTTATCTTGTTGATTTGGTGGGTCCCCATTAATAGAAGTGAAATAATTCCAGTATGTATCTACACTGTAAAAAGTTTCTTGTCTGATAACTTTATGTATGTATGAAAGTTTACCTTTATCAGAAACTTTATGTTGTAAATTTAATATCAAGTAATCAATCAGTGTTGGAATAGATTCTTTAACAGTTATAGACATTAAATCTATTTTATTAATGAGATGTTGTCTAAAGGTCTGAACCTCTAACCAGCAAGTTTCTCTTAGATCAAATTCTTGTTTTAAGAAATCTAGATTTTTAACTTTATTATCAGATATCAACTGATACCAGTACTTTAGATCATTATCTATAGCTAAATGAGTTCCTTCAGATGTAGATGACAAAAGCATACCCTGAGTATACATTATAGGAAATACAATAAAATTCCATTCCCTATACTTAGGGTGCATGAATATAAAGTTACGATAACTAATAATAATATTTAATGGGTAACAAACCATATGTTTAGGTGTAATAGGTGAAGTACAAAATTCCTTTAGGAACCATAACATGGAGTTATTTACAATCATATTTTTATGTGTTAAGGAGATTTTCATGAAGTGTATACTAATTAGCTCCCAATAATCTTTCCATTTTGTGACATATGACTGATCTATTAATAAAGTAATAACTTTTACAATAGAAGAGATAGTATATAAATTAAAGTCTGGAAAAGAAATACCGCCTTGAGACCAGCTATTAGTATGTTTCTTTAATGCAATCCTAGGTCTATTAGGTGCCCATAAGAAATTTAACATTAGTGTGTTCAGTTTCTTGATAATTATTTTGTAGGTGGAAGTATTATTGATTGTATTAAGTATAAAATCTTGGGGAATATTATCATTTTAATAATTGTAAGTCTCCTCCATAGTAAAAACATATTATTCCAGGTATTAAAAGATTTTGTATATTAAGAAAACAGGTATTATAATTATTATATATAATAGATTTAATATCTTTAGATAGTATTATACCTAAATAAGTTATCTGACCTGAATTGGGTACATATTTAGTAAAATCACTAATGAGAATATTTTTCGTATATATAGGTAGTATTTTAGTTTTTCTTCATTGAATATTAAACCAGAAATACTTTTAAAATTCATCATGTTATCAAATAGAGACTGTATAGAAGAATTAGATCCTGCTGATGTAATTAGAACATCATCTGCAAAAGTTTAATTTTGGATGTTGTATTTTCATCTATTTCAAAACCCTCTATGTCAGTACTGTTTCTGATCAAATTAGCCCAAGGCTCCATTACTAAAGTGAATAATAGTGGAGAAAGTGGGCATCCTTGTTTTGTACCTTTAAGAATGGGTATTTTTGTGAAACATATGTTCCTACCTTAATATAAGCCAACGTTCCTTTGTATAAATGTTCAATTAGATTTACAAATGCATCCGAGAAGTTTGTGCACTTCATTAAGGTAAACAGATAGTCCCAACTTACTGAATCAAATGCTGAACTAATATCAAGACTAATAAGTGTTAAATCTTTCTTTTTCCTATTTGCAAAATCTATTAATGTTAAAGTTCTTCTTATATTATCAAAAGTATTTCTATTTACAATGAAGCCTGTCTGATCTATATCTATAATGCCGGGAATGATTGTCTTCAATATATCAGCAAAGATATTCATAAACATTTTATAATCAACATTAAGTAATGAGATGGGCCGATATGAAGAACATCTAGTTGGATCTTTATTAGGTTTTAAAATTGGCGAAATAAATGTATATTGCCAAGATGGGGGGGGTTATTAACTCAGTTTGGGCCAAAATAAAAACCTTATGTATTAATGAATATGTATTTTTAGAAAGGATTTTATATATCTCTGGTATAATACCATCATTACCCGGTGCTTTGTTTGATTTAAGCTTATTTATTTGTGTAATAACTTCTGTATATGAAATACCCTTGTCCAATAGTTTAATCTGTTGTTTATTAAGCTTTTTATTCATATTTGTGGTTATAAACGCCTTTATTTTATCTTTAGGTTCCATGTTAATATTATTATGGCTAATTTTGTGAAAGTGATTTCTAAATTCATCTAGTATTTCTGGTATACTAGAAACATTCTTATTTTCCCTTAGAGAAAAGATTTCTTTGATATGGTTTTGTTTATTC
>NC_056728.1:1729412989-1729422989 GCF_019279795.1 Protopterus annectens
TTGTCTTACTGGAACTCATTTCAGACTGATAAACTGACAGGAAAATTTCCAAAGTAATTTCTGACAGGAATATTATTAAGATTTCCTTTCTTTTTTAGATATAGTTCAAGAACTATATAAAACAAACATATTTAGAAAGAAAATTACTTCAAAAATTAATTTTTTAAGTAATTAATTCCTGTCAATGTAATGAAATTGGTGGAGCTGAAGAAATCTGCTGCTATCCTGTGTTCATCCTTGGCCACGCCACCCAAAGCTGGAGTGTTTTGAGACACTCTGTATAGGGCATGTATTTGAGGCCATTAATCCTCTTTGTGAGGTATTTCTGCGGGCTTTCCATTTGTTGTAGATGTCTTGTGAGGTACATACCAAAAGGGGCGTTGTACTATATAATGGATCTAATGAGTTATGAGTAGAGGGGAACAATGACCTCCTTCTTTTCTGCATGAGAAACCTTTTGTGATGAGGCGTGCCATGTAGAAAGATTTCCTGACTACTGTGGCAATGTGATTATCAAAGGAGAGTCTACTGACCACCTGTGCCCCAAGGTCTCGTATCACAATTTTAGTGTTAAGTATACTACTGCCTATGTTGTAGTTCACAGGTATGGAGTTTATACCAAAGGGGATGACAATGCACTTTTTGGCATTGAGCTTGAGGCCATGGCTTTGACACCAGGCATCTGTCTCAGTGAGGACCCTTTTGTAGGATGTCCACATCGTTAGTAGTGTCGATTATGGCTCCTAGTTTGCAGTCATCTGTGAACATCATTAGCCAAAGACTTTCTGTTTTAGCCTGTACTTCAAGGAAGTAGATACCAAACAGGACAGAAGACAGGACTGATCCCTGTGGTACTCCACTTGTCACTGGCCTGAAATCGGACTTGGAGTCTGCTACTTTTACAGTGTGGGTTCTATCAGTGAGACAGTTGGCAACCCATCTTGTGACATAGGGATTTATACCTAGTTTAGTGAGTTTATTTATAATTCCAGAGTGGGGGGATGGTGTCAAAAGCCTTGGCAAGATCTAGATAGGCTGTGTGAACCACCTTACCCTTGTCTACGGCTTTGGTGACTGCTTCGAAGAAGTCTATAAGGTTTAGGAGACATGATCTGCCTTTTACAAACCCAAAATGGTTGTGGTCCAGAGTTTGGAGATTGCCAGTGTCTTTGTTTATAAGTTCCATGATGATACGTTCCATGGCCTTGCAGACCAGGCTCATCAGGCTAATTGGACTCTAGTTCCCGGAGTTCATGGTGGCTCCCCCCTTGCGTATTGGGATAACCATTGCTGTGCACCATTCAGCAGGCACAAAGCCTGAGGTGAGGCTATGACTGAACATGGTACTTAGGTGTGGTGCCAGTTCGTTCTGTAGTTCATGTAGAATGCAACCTAGGATGTTACCTGGTCCCATGGATGCTGTGTTCGTGGCTTTGGAGAGTGGTTTTTACCTGTGCAGCCGTGATGACAGCAACTTTGCATTCTTCCGGTATAGAGAAGGGCTCTTTCATGGGTGAGAGGGGGGGGTAAAGTTAGCACTGATCCTATCTGCCAGGATGCTGGCAATATCAGTTGGGTCTGTATATTTAGTGCCATTGTGCTGTAACTCAGAGCAGATCTGAGTGTTGCCATTGTGATTCTTGACATAGCTATAGAATGCTTTGTGGTTGTCTTTGGAATCAGTGGCAATTTTGTTTTCATAACTAGCTTTGGAGGATTTTATCAGGGATTGCAGCTTCTTACTGAGGCTGACCAGGGTGCTCCTCCACTCATGGGTTTTACCCTATTTTGCAACAGTTTCTTTGTTCTGTTTTGCAGTTTGTTTATGGCAGGGGACCACCAGATTTGCTTCCGTTTCTTGGAGGATAGCATCTTGGTTGTGTTTGGGATAGCATGATCCATGCACTCATGTAAGTGCTTATAAAGTGCAATTGTGTAGGATTCAGTAGTTGTAACTGTATTGTCCATCTGCATGGGTGTTCTGAAGTTCACGACTTCTGTCTTAAGAATCATGAAGTTGTCTTTGGAGATATTTTTTAACATGGTTTCCTTAATGGGTGGTGGGGGCAGAATGTAGGGTAATTAGCTTATGGTCAGATCAGACCTATGAGGCATTGACTTCAGGTGTGGAACACCGGTCACTCAGGACAAACCAAACCCCGTAACCAACACAAATAACCACAAAGGGAGCTAAATGCTACTCATTTCCAGAAGTCTCAGCCTCCAGATGCACACACTCGAGGCACTTCTCAGTATGGAGAATATTGATATCTGTGCAGTAACAGAAACCTAGTTCAAGGCTCCAGAGAGCACACCAGCACTACCAGGATACTACTCATTCCATACCTTCCAGCATCAGAACCTGGATCATAGCACATAGGGTGGGGATGTATCCATATTCATCAAGGATACCTACACATCTCTCTACATGCTCTCTACAGGATATATACCCATAGAATGTTGCACAGCAACATTCTTCCCACTCCACAGAGATGAGGCCACAAAAGACCCATGACATTCACGCTCTACGAAGCTGATGAGTCTGATCTGCAAGGCAATAGAGCCAATCACAATGGAAGTCAACAATAAAGACATTGGGAGCTTTCACATAGTTGAGCACACCCAGTTTGGCTTCGTCAAATGCAGATCACACCTCCTGAACTGGGTGGATTTCTTTGAGACAGTTACCCAGGCTACAGATGATTGAAATGAGCTCCACACAACCTACCTATACCTCACTAAGGCCTTTGACACCATTCCCCAGTCAGGTATCATAGATGAACTCACCAACCTGGGCATGAATCCATACATCACAAGATGGATTGCAAACTGGCTCACAGAGAGATCCAACAAATTAAGAGTTGCTGGCTACACATCAGACTCTACACCAGTGACAACTGGTGTCCCACAGGGTTCAGTCCTGGGGTCCATCCTGTTTGGTATAGACTTCTCAAAAGTACATGCCAACACAGGAGGGTTGTGGTTGACTATGTTTGCTGGGAACTGTAAAGTATTTACCATAATAGATTCCCCAGATGACACAAATATTTTCCAGAAGGGACTCTGTGAGACAGATGTGTGGTGTCAGAATCATGGCCTCAAGCTCAATGTGAAAGAATGCATAGTAATCCCCTTTGGTGAAAGCAAAGTACCCACAAACTACCACATAGGTGTTACCCCCTTAAAACTGACAAGGTAATAAGGGATCTGGGGACACAAGTAGATAGTCATCTTTCCTTTGACAACCATGTTGCCAAAGTGATTGGGAAAGCCTATGTGGCCCATCTAATCAACAAAGGGTTTGCATCAGGATCAAAAGAGGTAGTGGTGGCCCTCTACTCTTAAGTCATCAGAACCATCATTGAGTACAATGCACCATTTTGGATGTACTCAACTAAGCATATCTAGCAGCTGTAGAGACCAGAGAGGTACCTCACCAAGAGGATTACTGGCCTCAAGCAGTTGTATTATGCAACACAACTGGTAAAACTAAATCTTTTATCCGTTGCATACCACCTACTCAGAGGCACACTCTGCCTAACATACAGAGCCATGTCCAACACATAACTGTTGAACATGCTCCATCTACAGATAACAACATTGAGTCGCACTACACACTCCAGGGATATGAACCTCATCACAACAATGCATACAACATGCTGGTGGGATAGAGTACCATCCCAGACACTTGCCTTACTGTGGAACAGAGTCCCAATGTACATCAGACAGAGCACCTCGCTGACATTCTTCAATAGGAACCTTGTTGAATGGATGGGAAACAGACAATTCACGCCAGGCATCACATCAGCAGCCCCACTAGAAAGGGTCTTAGGGTATAACTATTAGAACTATGGCTTGGGAGACTACCCAATGGGGCGGTGAAAGCTGCACAACTTGCCTAGGCTAATATATGCCTTCATGAAGATAGTCTACTACATACCTATGAACCTATGTGACAGGTACATATCTACAGATAGTAGATGTGTACTTCATTGTACAGTCATGTTGTACAGCAGTCACATGGACCACATACACTGTAATGCTTACAGATATTGGTGGCTGTTATGTACAGTGGGTGAGATGTGCACCTCATGTCTTTTGTGCCATTGGAATGTGTGCTGGGTGGGACAGTCCTGGATGGCTCCCTGTCATGGTCACCCTCTTACACATATCTCTGCCCATCCATCTTTGGCTTATTATACTGTGTTCCCTCTACATATATATAGGTGCATAGGTAGGTAATAGGCTATCTGCCTGAAGGCATATATCAGTATGGCCAGAGTGTGCATTTATCACCACGCATAGGGTTAGTTCCCTAGGCCTCTGTGTAGTAGAGCTGATGAAGTGATCCATGTCGTGACAGTTCAGTTTCACATACACTCATCAAGGCTCCTCTGGAAGATTGTCAGTTAGGGACTCAGCTTAGTGTAGGTTGGGAGCCTGTTCCAAAGCAAGGGAAGTCTGTGAGTTAGTAATATATCCCTCCAACATGTTCTATTTATTGTTGTGATGATGATATCCCTAGAGCATGTGGCACAGTGAGCTTGGGTTTACTTCATATAGCGCATGTACATCAGTTCTGCATTGGACATGGACCTGTCTGTTAGGCAGACATTGCCTGAGTAGACAGTATGCAACAGAGTACAGATTGAGATAAATTCAGTCTTGTTGCATGGGGCAACTGTTTGAGGCCAGTAATCCTCTTGTTGAGGTACTTCAGTGGTCTTTCCAGCTGCTAAAGGTGCCTAGTTAGATTCATCGCAAGTGTGCCGTGATACTCTCTGATGGGTCTGATGACTGATGAGTAGAGGGAACCTGCTTTTACCTACATGCAAAGACCTTGACAATTTGTGGAAACACATAGCATGATTTTCTAACCACTTTGTGAATGTGTTTCTGGAAGTAGAGATGACTATCTGCATGTGTCCATAGATCCCTTATTATTACCTCCATATTTAGAGTGTTGGCACCTATGTGGTATTTGTATGACTGTAGCTCGAGGCTATAATTTTGACACCACATCTGTCTGACTGAGACCCTTTTTAAGGATGTCTCTGTTGTCCCAAACATGATTATGACAACCTTTTTGCAGTCATCCACAAACTTTGCTAAACATAGCCCTTGTGTGTTTGACTGTATTTCTGAAAAGTATACATCAGATAGGAGGGATCCCAGGACTGAGCCATGGGGGACAGCAGTTATTACCAGCTTGAACAGGAGACTACATTTCTTACCTTGTGGGATCTATCTGTGCCCCAGTTGGCAATCCATCAGATGACATACATGTTTATGCACAGGTTGTTGATTTTGTGGATACGACATGAGTGTGGGATGTTGGAAAAGGGCTTTTCAAGGTCTATGTAGGCCGTGTGGAGCTCATTTCATTGATGTATGTCCTGAGTGACTGCCTTGAAAACTGTCTAGCAGGTTTAGGAACCCTAATCTGCCCCTTATCAAACCACAATGCATAGGGTTGTGTGTTTGTAGGCTCCCAATAGCTCTGTTTATGAGTTCCATAATGATGGACACCATGGCCTTGCACATCATGGCTTATTAGGCTTATAAGACTATAGTTCCCATGGTCTGTTGTGCATTGACACTTGTGAGTGTGCCAAATGTTGTTGTAACCCATTCAACAGTTTCATATCCTGCACAGAGGGTGAGTCGCAACAGACTGTTCAGGTACAGGGTCTGTTTGTTTTGGAGTTCACATATGACACAGTCAGGGAAACCATGTCATCCCATAGACGCCCTGTTTTTAGGTTTGGATAGAGCTGTTTAACCATTGTATATGTGATTTCTGGGTTTTCACAGTCTCCAGGTATGGTAATGGGCCCTTTTGTCAGTGAGAGGGGGGGTAAATATGTATGAACCTGTCTGACAAGATGCTGGCAATGTCAGTCATGTACATGTATTCATTTACACTTTGCACTGGCTCAGAACATATATGGGTTTACAATGATATTTATGATATAGCGAAAGAAAGCTTCATGGTTCTCTATGGACTCTTTGGCAATATTTTTGCCAGAACATGGCTTGGATAATGTTAGGAGTGGTCATTGTTTCTTGATGATACTGATCGGAGATTTATTGATCTTCTATGCATTTTCATTTTCATTGAACAACTTAAGTACTTGTAGTACATAGTGTGATTATGACAGGGGTCAAATATACTATATGGGTCTGTTTTCATATCACTGTGTGCGCAAGGCAGGATTGGTGAATAGTGACAAGTGTCTGGAGTAAGAACTGCAACTGCCAGGTATGTGTGGCCCACCGCTGTACTCAGACATGGCCTAAGTGTGTGAGCATGCCCAGTATGACCTTTCAGTATGTTGTTGACTGACATTTGCTTCTTTTGTTTAAGTGTGTGAGCATGCCCAGTATGACCTTTCAGTATGTTGCTGACTGAAATTTGCTTAATTTGTTTAAATATGTGAGCATGCCCACTATGGGCATATATATACTATATGTGTGTGAAAAATCAAGTTGGTTTTTACTTCAGGGCTCACCTTTGTGTTGTACATCGACAGGAAGCAGGCTGTGCCTGCAGGGCTTCCATGAGTCAATTTGCATAGACGTATCAACATTTCTACATACAGGGGGGACAGCTATTATTTGTACATTTCTACCTGGGTGGCACACCTGATTGTTACTGTGGGTGTACATAGGATGAGGGGTACACCTGACACTTATACACATTTGCTAGGCCTGCACTGCTATGTCAGGTACTCCATTTCTGTCTGTACTGTGGCCTATCGTACTGGCTTGAGGCATACCACTGTACTACAGACCTTAGTTTCCAATTACACGCATATTAGTTTGTGACTTCATAGCCTACCCAGCCCACATCACACTGCCTGGCCTGTTGTTATCTGTATAGGCCTGGGGGGAGGTTACTCATATGCCTCTTTAGAGGGCAGGATACAGCATGTGTTTGTGTTTGCGTTTGTCTACAATTGTCCTGCTGGCTGTGACTGTTAGGTATGTGACCCCCCAACTGGTATGTGTGAGTGACATAAGTTGTGTCTGTGCCAGTGAAATGCTGTCATGGCTTAGTGGTTCAGTACTGTGACTATAGTGCATAGTATCCTGAGTTTGAGCCCTGTCACTGTTTTTTATTTTCCTGCTGGGCAGACCTGACTGGTTAAGAAACAGTAAAGCAGGTGTGAGTGTGTTTATGCGACTTTGCTCGACTTTGCTCGACTTTGCCCGACCTTGCCCAACATTGCTCGACGTTGCCTGACGTTGCTCTGGTTAGCGTGGTGCACAGCTATGCGCAATTGTATTTAAATATGCTCAATACTGGTAAAATTTGCTTAGCAGTGCTTTATATTGCTTAAAATAGGGACTCATGCCTCAGGTGGTGCTGCAGGGCTGCCTATGTCAGATGCACATATTACACTCCCTACACATGTTTGAAAACAGGTAGTGTCAAGTTAGGCATCCATTTTACTGTATGTGTGAGCCAGAGAGAGGTGTAATTTCCAGGGTTCCTCCTGAGTCAGTGTATGTGCTATGTGTTGTCTCTTTGCCAAGGCCAGGGCATACTGGGCACACCGCCTTCTGCCTACTGGGGCAGGCTTAGGTTGTTCCACCTCCGAGTCACGCTGTGCCTGTGCAGGCCTTGGCAATGGTGGGGGGATGTTTGGCCCTGCCCCATGCTGTTCCTGCTGCAGCTGTTTCCGCAGGAATATATTGTGTAGCATGGCACATACCATGACAATTTGGGTACATGTAGTTGGTGAGTACTGCAAGGCTCCACCAGATGTATCCAAGCACTGGAGCCATGACTTGAGCATTCCAAACACACGCTCAATTATGTTTCTTGTTTATGCGTGTGCCTCATTATGGAGTTCTTGTTCGGGTGTGTGTGAATTTCTGATGGGTGTCATCATCCACGGCTCCAGTCCTTATCCAGTATCCCCCACTAGGTGACCATCAGTGATGTCCCCATTGGCAAATCTCTGGTACAGCTGCATCAAATGCCAGATGTGGGAATCGTGATAACTTCCAGGGCAGCCAGCACACACATTTATTATTATGCTCTGGGCATCGCACATGACCTGGCAGTTGATGGAGCGGAAGCCCTTGCGGTTGATGTAGACCCTAGTCCACTCACCGGGTGATGCTTTGATGTGCATGTATGTGCAGTCTATTGCACCCACAACCTCAGGATATTCTGCTATTTGGTGGAAAAGAAGCATATTGCTGGCCAATGCCTCACGGGAATTGGGGAAATATACGTGCTCACTGGCATGTGCTGACATGGCATCCAGGAACTGGTGCAGTACCCTGGATGCTGATGTCTGTGAAATCCCCATCATATCACAAGTTGGTCTCTGGAAGGTACCTGTAGCTAGTATTCTTAGGCCAACACATACCTTGGTATCCACTGGGATGGGTTCCCCTCTGTTGGTTCTGTGTGTGTGAGGCGTGGCCAGCACAGCTCAACAATTTGCTGCAGGAGGTCTCTGTCGACCCTATAGTGCTCCGCTATCTCCAGCTCATGTAGCCCCTGGTAGGTTACCCTGGGTCTGTACACTCTTCTCCGTTTCTTCACTGTGGGTTGCTCAGCAGCATTCACAACATCACCACCCTCAGCACCTTGCACATGTTGGTTTATGATAGCAAGAGCAGCCCCTAACATTTTGTCTGACTTTAAAGTTTTTAATCGTTCCCTCTTTGTATACTGCAGTGTTGCAGAGTTAAAACAAGGAAGATTGCTGTTTGCAGAGTTTAAAGTGCTGGGCTGGGCTGGGCTAGTCTGCTACCTGTGTAATTGGCTGATTCTGATATATTTCACCTGGCAGCTCTGCTAGTTCTATTTGGTTAACTTCCTACTACTTCTTTTCCTTCTTTTTCCCTTTCTGTTTCCACCCAGGGCAGAGCCACGCAAACAAGTGCACACATGCACACACTGTGTGCACGTTTGTAAAAAATGTCAGATATATTCACGGCGTGCACCTTTGGTTTCTGGTTTTCAAAAAGGACAACTGTAGACAAGCATCTTGCAATCCTGAGCAACTCAGGGCAAACACAAGACACTGTGCTCCAATCGGCTTACAGCCTTTCTGACACACCCCCTCATGATGTTACCTATATTCTACTCTAATACTCACCTACTCCTACACTTACACTCTTGGGACATGACTCACATGCTTTGGAAAATTGGGATTCCCTATCCTTATCCTCATTTACATAGGATTGCCTACTAATGCATGGTTACATCTCTCACACTAAGCCCCTCCCCCCCTTAGCAACCACTACTCAGTGGCCATGTTGTCCTCAGCCTGCCATTCACCTGCATGGCAGGATAAGCTTTTTAGTGAAAATGGCTATTTTTAAATTATTTTCTTGTTTTTTAAGCGCCGCACATTTGCGAGGTACGCTTAAACATCGGAGATCGGGGGAAAAAAGTTAGATTTTAATAAATTTAAATATTTATAAATGCCAATGGCCTTATATTTGGCCATTGGCATGCTTCCTCAACTGTATGCATCCTTTATTTGGAGCTGTCATAGCTCCGTTTAGCTATTTGCAGAATGGTACTCTGTTACCAACGGAGTACATTTCTGCAGATAACACTGATCTTCCACGGGCAGGTTAGTGTTTCTTGGATTGCAAATTTACCTCATTTGCATAGCTTTCAGCAGCAAATGAGGTAATTTTCATACCATGACGCTGTCCATGCAAGAGTAGCTTTAGCAGCTCTCATGAATGCCCCTGCTGACTGTACCTGGATTGCATGGCAGACATATTGCCTCTGTGAGCTCCTAAACTCTTCTTGCACTTTGTGCAAGCTTTCGTAAATCCAGCCCACTATTATTTAAGGTTGTCTTATGTGTACTGCTGTCTAGATATTCAAACCCAGATAAATGAACAACAAGTTTTCTCTATTTCATCTGTATGTCTGTCTCACCAAAACCCATCTGGCGAAAATTTACATTGTTAATACTCCATGAATTTTTGCAATTGCTTTATACCTATGAACTTTGAT
>NC_056728.1:1729727989-1729982989 GCF_019279795.1 Protopterus annectens
ATTCATAAACCTTGTGGTTATAATTAAGTTAACCTCTCTTTGCTACACAGATGGCAGTTATCAAAGAATTGCCTCTGAAATCAGACATTTCATGCTGCCCCACATTTTTTTTAATCTGGTATCTAATAGGGGCACTAACACACCTCATGAATTACAGAAAATTATCACACACTCTATAATCACAACTTCTCATTGTGATTGCCTTTGGGATAAATTTCTTGAAATGCATATCTCAAATGCATACTAATGTAGGTATCATCAGAAACCCAACTATAGTTCTGTATATCCAGAATGCATATTTGCCAAACTAGCATTATATCAAGGCTATAAATCATATGCATTATCCATTAAGGTGTGTATTTTAATTCATTGGAAATGTGCTACCTCTAGAATAAATGTATATAAAAAGGCAAAATTGCCTTCACAGTATTATATATTTTTCAACAGGGATCACATTCTATCAGCAGTGCATATCTGTGTTCAAACATTTTCCTTTGAAACTCTGCTCAGAAACCTGTCAAACTGTGTTTTCAATATTATTTAATATTTAAACCAAGAAGTACAAGCATGTATTACAGTCTGCAAAGATGCTTTATTTTTAGTAATATAAAAAGGGTAGTCATATGACATTTTTCTGGGCAATGGAGGATATATGAACAAAAAATATTTGCACTATGTTGGGATTATATCAAAGCTACAAATAATGCATTTGTACATATCTATTTATATCTCTATCTATGTTTGTGTGTAGATGGTTAGTGATAGATTGATAGATATCTATACTTATATCTGTCTAGCTCTATATATATATATATATATATATATATATATATATATATATATATATGTATATACATATATGTATATACATATATATATATATATATATATATATATATATATATATATATATATAGATGACACCATAAAAATTCCTGCAATAACTAGGGTAAATGCAAATGTAACACCACTTCTTGTCTTTCCTTATTTATCTAGAGAACTGGAATCAGCATCTAAATGTAAGTGTATACCAAAGTGCCTAAATTTTAGTTCTAGAACACTCTGATAGTGACTCAAATGTGGATGCAGCATACCTGTCATAGTCTAGAAAGTCCATATTATTCAGTTCATGTGAAGTATGGTCATTTGACTTTTCTTTATGGGTAGAAACTGCAATATATGTCAAGAACATCCTTATGTAGAATTCATATTACATTACAACTAAAAATCATATAAATTTTCCTCAAGGGTGCTATTTTCTGTTGCTGAAAGCAATTCATTGTAATCACAGAACGACAATGATAATGTAAAAGTGGCTCCTACAAGATTAGCATAATTCATCTTATGCATCATTACAGCTGAAATCACAAAAGTATAATATATAGTTAAGTGTACAGGGATAAATCCTTTACAGTCTCTCTATGGACTGTGAAATGATATTTGAGATACTGCTTTGTGCATTTATACAAAAACAAATTATTGTTGTGACGAAATGAGGTACTGCCAGCACAGCTAGCTGGAATTTTGTAAATAATTACATGTCATTTGTGAATATCAAACTGATTTATACAAGATGCTGGTGTTTGAAGTGTATTAGAACTGTATGTCATGTGCATATTAAACTGATTTCTAGAGATGTTTGTGTTAAAAAGATATTTGTAAAGTGCTTGTGTTTGAAATGTATCCACAATGCATCCTACTTGAGAGAACAAAATGTGCATGCACTATTGTAACTGTTTAAATGTATATGTTTTGACAGAGGAAATTGGTAAACAGGAGATTCATCGTAGTCCAACAATCTTTAAAAACTATCTGACATTAAGTTACTTTATAGGCTAGGCCATACAGATGCTATCTCACAGGTTTCAATGCACCCAGAGAGAAAAAGCCTGTACTAGGAAGCTTTCTGTATTGTCACTGGGGTGAACTAATTACTACTATGGAAGTATGGAGGTATGCGATTATTTTATGATTTCCAGTACCTGACAGAGATCTGAGCAAAAGTCCTTGTGTTTGTATTTTTACAGGTAGGTGCTAAGTCCTGCCAGCTTCCAGCTATGGGGTTTACATTGGAACTAGAGGTCAGATGACCAGAAGTGATGTCTTCCTGCAAGCTATCACAGAAGTAATGTTTTAGATATTATTTTGAGAAGTCTGTTAGTGAAACAGAGCATTCTGTATTCTGTCTTGGGCTTGACAACAAGAAGAACCATTCACCACATCATCTGCCTTGCTCTATTAAGTAAGTAGGAAATAGTAACTCTCTTAGATATAGTCAGGAATATAGTGAAGCTTAGTTTAGATATTGTTTTTCTTTATTTGTCTGAACCTGTCATTCAATGTTATTTTAAATATTTCCTGTGTCTGGAACTCTGATGTCACTGTGAATAAATATTTAGTATTTTTTTTGTTATTTTATTACTTATTATTAAATATATTTAAACCTTTCATTGTGGCTGATCTTTGTAGAGATATTTAAGGTTTGAGAGTACTTGCATATTTATTTGGTTACTCTGTGTGGCCCACTCCTAATAGCCTTGCTCTCGGTCAAACTTCCATTTGTATTAATATTAATTTCACACAGTAAAATTGGACACCCTTTGTTAAAGGCTTTAATGTAGCTGCTGAAGGGTTCTGGTGGCAGTGATAACTATGTTATAGTCTGGGAAAAAGGGGGCATAGATACTAAACCTATGCCAGCCTTCCCCGTGTGTGTGTGTGTGTGTGTGTGTGTGTGTGTGTGTGTGTGTGTGTGTGTGTGTGCGTGTGTGTGTGTATAAATCAAATCTCTTGCAGTATGTGTGTGCCAGCTACTTGGGCAGGGACACAAACCACTGGCTGGGCAGAAAGTGTATTGGAGGACTTGGCTTGGATCCCTGGCTAAGGACTCAACTCTATAGCTGTGCCAGTGGGGAGTATTACTGGGGATCTGGAGAAAGGGGGAGAAACCAGCCCCGGACCTACTGTGATCTCTGTGTGCTCTTAAGGGAAATTCTACTTTATGCAGAGAGCTGCATATGGAAATACTGTGTGTACCTGTTATCCCCCCAGCTAATGCCCCACACTGTTGCCAGTGGTGAGGATTGAGGCTCCTTGATTATTGGTCCAGTTATGGGTCATCGCATATTGGTTGGCAGTGGTGGTATATCCACGTCACATACTGGTTGGCAGTGGGGTGTGATCACCATATCACATATTGGCATTCAGTGGTGTTCCTGTAGCCCATAAACAGTGGTCACTAAAGAAGGTGTTTGTACTCTCAAGCAGCCAGAAGGTAGACATTCAGAGTTTCATAGCACAATCATTTTATTTATGTTGTGTTAGCTAGTTAGTCAGGGAGAGCAGGCAAGGATATCAGCAGAGGATTATATCAAGCTGACAAGGAACCAGTTGGCAGAGTTGCCAAGCCAAAGGACTGGTGTATGCCAACCTGACTAAAGGAGAAATGATTGCAGCCTTAGTCACAGTTGCATCACAGACCAGCACCCACGAAGACAACCAGACTAGCCTTGGGGATGTACAACTCTTAGCAAATGGACAGTTAAACTTTTCCTCAGAGGACATACAAATCCATCTGGAGTTAAAGAGACTTGAAGTGGAGACCAAACATTTGGAACTAGAATCAGCAGAGAGACTGCAGAGTTTGGGTCTGAAGAAAATGAGAAACAGATGAAATTAGAATCATCAGAGTGACTGAGGTGTCTGGAAGCTGTAGAAAATGAGAGGCAGAGACAACATGAAAAGGAGATCCTGACTCATTGAGGTAACAGGGAATGGAGTAACTGTATCCCAGAAGCAATAAAGGTCAATAAATTTCTTCCACAATTTATAGAGGGTGATAATTTTGATAGTTTTATTCTTATTTTTGAAAGAATATGCAAACAGTATAATGTTGACTGGGGGCTTTGGGTATAGTTCCTCACCCTCTCAGTCCATAGTAAAGCTGTAACTGCTGTTTTTAAATTGTCTGTTACTGACTGGTTAAATTATAATACAGTTACACATTGCTTATTGGAATGCTTTATGTTAACACCTGAAGCTTATAGAAAAAAGTTTTGTAAGCATAGATGGAAGGCAGATGAAAGTGTGTGTGTGATTATATTGCTGAGTTAAGCACTTATTTCCATAGGTGGGTGAACGGGTATCAGGTCACCACTTCTGAAGTGCTGGCAGACCTTTTAGTGAGGGAACAAACCCTTAGCACTTTGCCTGAGTACATGAGAATCTGGTTGGCAGATAGGGATTTCAACACTGCAGATGAGTTGGGGAAAAAGGAGATCTATACCTAGCAAGCAGGGCATTACTGCACAGGAAAGGGATACCCAGTGCTGCATATGGGTATAAGGGATCTCATGGTGGGCAGCCTAAACCACCCCAACACAGTCTGCCAGTAACAGGGGAAGCCACTAATTCAGGTACATGGTCAGGATCAAGAGTTAAATGTTTTAAAAGTAAGCAGTGAGGCCATGTAGCACATAGATGTCCATGGAGGCAAGGTAGGGGACAAAATGTGGGGGATCCAGCAAGTGGGAATTACAGAATTCCAGTGGTAAGTTGTCTAGAGACATTAAGGGTACCAAACTATCATATAAGGCTATATCCTATCTTTGTAGATGGGAAACAGGCTACTGCTAAGAGAGACACTGCCTCTGACCTAGCCATTTTGAAGCCTGCAATGGTTAAGGAGGATCACTACTTGCTTGGGCAGTGTACTCTAGTCAGATCTTTAGGAGGGACTCCATTCCAAATACCTTTGGCTAGGGTTCACTTTGACTTGGAAGGTGGAAAAGGAAGCAAGCAAGTAGGTGTTGTAGATCAGTATGTGCATCTTTACCTTTAAGAAGCTATCCAAGGGCTTGCACAAGTGTATAAATAGTGAGCATGTGCAAGCTAGACTACCATTTTGTAGTTAGCTGTTGAGATGTAAGCATATATGTATGTAAGGTCTGTCTGTTAAGTAGTTTGTTCATATTTTATGATGCTGCTTTCCATCCTGGTGTGTTTTTATGTATTAAAGCATCTAAATGAAAACCCGGCCTTCTTGTCATATGTATTAGAAATGAACGAGTGATATGGTGTCAGAAGCGGCATGTCTAAAGGGCATGGAGTCAGAACCAGCATATCCAAAGGGCATGAAGTTAGAGGCAGCTTGGCCAAAATGACTTAAGGCCCTTGCTTAGAACTGGAGGAATATAGATGAGTGGCTCATCCCTAAAATGTATGAACTTCACAAAACAGGTCTGAAATGAATTTCAAATATTAAAACTTGCTCAGCACTATTTCTTTTTCGCATAATATGAAATGGGATATACAGAACTCTCTAAATGATATTCACATAAACCGATATATACTGTATGATATTGATCTAAATGATATTCACATAAACCGATATATACTGTATGATATTGATAAAAATATTTGAATTACTATGGAAAATGTTTGAAATAAACTCCAAATTGTATAAAATTAATAAATAAGGGGAAATGACCGCATTTTTGCAAAGCATGTATATTCGTATTAAGCAAAGATATTTGAGTTATCAGAAGTATATAAAGTGTTCCCATGTTTGTGCAGTTTTACAGTAAAGCTATTCCACAAAGTATAGCCATTACAGGGCATATTTCACAAAGAATAGCCATTACAGAGCACATTTTGCAAAGTACAGTATTTTGAAGATTTATTGTACATTTGAATGTTAATATAAGCTCACAGATCAGTTTGTTTGTGCATAGTTACAAGGGCCATATTTTCAGTGTGTCTGTGTATACTTTGTGGGCATGGCAAATGGATAAAACTGGAGAGTGTTTGAGCAAGAGTAAGACATTTTCATACTGGTTGCATTTTCTGACAAAGATGACCATACATAGGCATTTATTCCGCTTAATTTAGTTGGGTCAGAAGCCAGAGAAAGGGAACATTCATTTGTGCCTGTACCTGCTATCTGTACAGGAGAGGGGGAAAAACTGTCATATTGTTGTACCGACTGTATCAAGAGAGGACCCAGAGTGCTAAAAATGTACATTTAGAGAAATGTGTAACCCCCAGACAAATGTTACAATGGAAAGGCACTTATTTTACACAAGGGATCAAAAGCCCTGTGAACCTTTTGCAGCATATGTAACTGACCTGAGAAATTAGGCTAAAATGTGCAGATTTGGTGACTTAAGGGATGAGTTGATAAAAAACAGTCTTGCGTGTGGCATAAAAAATGATGCTATGAGAAAGATTTTGCTTCCTGACAGTGATTTAACTTTGAATAAGGTTATTGAGATTTGTCAGATATATGAGTTTACAGAAAAGCACACAAATATGTTTTCAAATGAGAATAGCTCTAGAACGCACAGTGATAATGCTCATATTGACAGTATGCAGCACATGGTTAAGAGAAACAGACCCAAGCACACGGCAGCAACTGTAATCCCTGCAGCACTCACTGGTAACCTCAGAACTTTCCAGCAAATTCCAGAGTTCTTACAGTCTCAGTGAAACATAAGACTGAGTCAGTAAACTCAAAGCATGGGCCCCAACATAGTTTCATTGTCAACTGTCATAATCGTCATGGAAGTTATGGGAGAGAAAAAAAGAGTAAAAGGGAGAAATACTTAGCTTTTGGTCAACAATGCCACAAATGCAATAAATGGAATTCCTTCAAAAGGTTTTGTTCATATTTTCAGAGGTGTGTACTAGGCTAATGGCCCTGGAGCCTTTACAAGCCTAGCCCGTAGGATTACCCTGGCATCATCCCACCATACCTTAGTTCCTAGTGCCTCTGTCAAGTAGAGCCACTGGAGTGATCCCTGGGGTGAATTTTCTATTTCCCATCCACTCATCAAGCTTTCTTCTTGAAGAGTAACTCAAAAGGCTCACATTCTTTTATTAAGAGTGAACATTTCAAGAAATTAGTTGATCAGTTAGAAAGCTATGATGTAGGGTTGCAGCTTACTCTTTATGTTGATGGTGTGTCAGTGCTTCATGAAACGGTTAATGCAGTAGATTTAAGTGCAAAAAATGAAGTATTTTGTACTGCTTGGATAAATGTCAAACCCATAGACCTCAGAGTTAACACAGGTTCCAAGTGCAATGTTATGTCAGCAGAAATATTTGCTAGAGTGTGTAAAAGTGAAAGGCTTGATTTGGCAAGGTGTCTGAAGCTTGTTGCTTATGGAGGTAAAGCAATTCAAACTGAAGGCTCAGTAGTGCTTTCATGTTACTCTGCTGGAAGAAGCTATGACTTATTATTTTATGTGGTCAAGTTGCACATCCAGTCATTATTAGGGCTCAGAGACAGTTTGAAACTGGGACTGCATGTTAGCTTAAAAGACCACTACTCAAATTTTGCTCAGCTCATTTTTTCTACCTATGCTGATCTTTTCAAAGACAAACTGGGCAGCTTCCAGTTGTGTACTCCATGGTTAGACCCAGAGGTTAGTTCAGTTATCAGGCCAGCAGGTAAAGTTCTAATAACCATGTAGGACAGAGTCAAAGCTGAGTTAGATAAAATGGTGTGACAAGGTGTGATTTGTCCAGTTGAAACTCCAACTGAATGGGTATCTTCCATGGTGGTAACTAGTAAGAAAAGCTCAGAAGACATTAGAATATGTATTGCTCCACAAGATTTGAACAAAACACTAAAAAGGCCTCATCATCCAATGAGCATAGTCAATGAAGTTGCAGTCTTGATGCCATATGCCACATTTTTTCTGTCCTAGATGCATAGTGTATATTTTGTCAAATTCTACTTTCAGTACTCCATTTGGCAGGAACAGATTTTTGAGAATGCCATTTGGGATAAATTCTGCAAGTGAAGTCTTTCAACGTGCAATGTAGCAATTTTTCTCTGAGTTTCCTTGTGCTATTATAGTAGACGACATACTAGTAGGTCACGATGAAGCAAAACATGACAGAAATCTCAGAAAAGGTCTAGAAAGGGTACTTCAAGTGAATATTACAAATGCAAGTTCAGGCTACAAGAAGTTACTTATACTGGTCATTTATTTATGAGTACAGGCCTATGACCAGACCATCCAAAGCGAACAGCCATCCTCGAGATTCCAGTTCCAGCCAATGTTCAAGCCCTGCAATGTTTTCTTGGCATGGTCAACTACTTAGGCAAGTTTATTCCAGATCTGAGCCAACTTTCAGCACCACTTAGACATAAAGATGTATCCTGGTCTCGGTTAGAGCAACACCAAAGAGCATTTGATGTCCTGAAACAAAGAATTGCTAGTCCACCAACTCTATGATAGTATTATGTTCACAAACCAGTTACACTTTCCTGTGATGCTTTGAAATTTGGTCTTGGTGCAGTTATTCTACAAGAAGATCAACCTGCTGCCTATGCTTTGAGAACTCTTACCTAAACTGAGGCAGAGTATGCTCAGATCCAGAAAGAGCTTTTGGCAATTGTGTTTGCATGTTCAAAGTTCCATGATTATGTTTATGGTAGACCTATCCAGATCGAAACAGACCACCAACCTCTAGTCACTATCTTGAGAAACCCTATGCATTTAGCTCCAGCCAGGCTGCAACATATGATGCTGAGATTGCAAAAGTATGATTTCAATCTTGTCTACAAGAAAAGCAAACTTCTTTATCTTGCTGATACCTTATGCAGATTGCCCAGATATACCACAAAATAGCACAAAAATAAGAACCTTGATTTTGAAGTCATAGAAGTGAGAAATTTTTCTTCCACATGTCTTGATGAGTTGAGAGATCACACAGCCACATATCCAGTTTACAAAGGCTCAACCATTTTATCAATCAAGGATGGTCATAAAAGCAGTCTAGTTTACCTCAAGAAGTACAGCCTTATTTTCCTTACAGAGATGAGATTTTGTCTGACAATGGTATCATTATGAAAGGTCCAAAAGTAATTGTTCCAATGTCCTTGCAAACAGAATTCATTACTATCTTGCATCGTGGTCACCCAAGACCCAAATCTACCAAAAGAAGGGCAAGAGAACTAGTATTTTAGCCTTCTATGTCACAAGACATTTAGAGAGCACTTTCATCTTGTTCAGTGTGCAATAGTACAAAGCCACATCAACAGAAGGTACCACTACAGCTAAACCAGATTCTGGAACTACATTGGTCCACAGTATCCACTGATATCTTTGAGTGGAATGGTCAACATTATTTAGTGTTAGTAGACTCAAACTCCAATTGGTTTGAGATTGACCTGCTTCCTATCCTAGCATCCAGTACAGCCATTACAAAGATGAAGTGTCATGTTGCTGTTCATGGTAGTCCGCACAAAGTTATTTCTGACAATGGCATGCTGTTTACAACCAACAGCTAGATTTGCTGAAGAATCGGACTTTACTCATGTCACAAGTAGTCCAGAGTACCCGCAGTCAAATGGTTTGGAAGAATGTGCAGTTCACAGTGCAAAACAGTTACTACAGAAGTCAAAACAAGATAATAGTGATGTTTCCCTGAATCTCTTGAATCTCAGAAATGTTCTTCGTGATAAACATCTTGGTTCAACTGCTCAGAGACTTCTGTCGAGACAAACCAGAACCACATTACCAACCAGTAGTCAATTGTTTTTTCCATGTGTCAAGAACAGCAGATTAGTGAAAGCCAATATGTTGAAGAAGCAATTTAACCCAGACGTCCTACTACAATAAGAACAGTAAACTGCTCAATCTATTATGAGAAGGAGAAGTGATAAGTATGCAAATTTCCAAAGGTTATGATCAAATTAGTGTCATGAAGAATATTGGTCCAGAGCCGAGATCATACATTGTGGAATCAGAAGGAGTAATCTTTAAGTGGAATCAGAAAGATTTGAGACCAATGTCCAAGCCTATACCACAGCAGATAGCCTGTGAGAAAGACTTTTTATCTCAGAATGAGTTGCCTGGTGTTCCATTCCAGAGGAAGTTCCAGAAGACATTCCTGTTCCTGTGATGAATCAGAAGTTCCTGATATGAGTTGTGCACTGCAGAGCATCCATGTTGCTAAATTTGATCTCAACTGTTATTTTATGAGATATGGTCGCATTTCTAAACCCTGTACCAGATATGAAGCAACTTGGACATGAACATTGTGTTTTGTTTGTAATGTATATAGTAATGCAGTTATAACTCTAATATTTTTTGTATAAAGGGCAATCTTTTTAAGAGGAAGGATGTAGATCAATATGTGTGTGTATACCTTTAAGAAGCTATCCAAGGGTTGTACAAGTGTATAAATAGTGAGCACATGCAAGCTAGACTACCATTTTGTAGTTAGCTGTTGAGATGTAAGCATGTACAGTATCTATATAAGGTCTGTCTGTTAACTATTTTTTTCATATTTTATGATGCTGGTATCCAGTCTGATGTGTTTCGATGTATTAAAGCATCTAAACAAAAACCCAACCTTCTTGTCACATGTGTTAGAGACGAACGACCAACAGGTGTGTTTGAGGATATCCCTGAAGATGTCTTGATAGGGGATGATTTTGATAATGCAGTACTTTATGTTCATGCAGACACACGCAGTCAAGCTTGGAGACAGGCATGTGGGTCTAGTAGCCTGGGGGGGACCCAGACAGACCGCACACTTGAAGCCAGGACTGGTGAGGTGGCTACTTCAAGGAAGGAGCTACCCTGTAGCAGTGAGACTGAAGGTGAGCCACAGGTGCTGGTGGATACTAATGTTCCCTTAGACAGAGTGACTGCAAGGGCAGAGGTGAGTAGTAGTACTAAGGCTGACAGTGAGACGCTACTGTCAGAGGATACCAGACTACATGTGGAAGGGGAGCTGGGAAAAGTTACAAAGACAGAGGTGAGACAGGCTCAGCTCTCAGAACCTACATTACAAGGCTGGAGGGAGATAGTTATGGAGGCATCTGATTCTCAAGTAATGGAGGGATCTGTATACTGGAACAAAGGGTTACTGTATAGAGAGTGGACCTCGGAAGGATGGCTAGAGGGTGAGAGAATACAGCAGTTGGTAGTGCCCAGAGCCTACCATTTGGAATTCTAGCCATATCCCATGACATTCCCTTTACAGGTCATATGAGCATAAAGCATACCAAGAGACGTATTATGCAAAACATTTATTGACCTGGGATTGCAAGGGCTGTAACAGGGTACTGCAGGACCTGTGATCAGTGCCAAAAAGTAGGCAAGGCAGAAGACAAGGTCAAAGCTCCTTTGATGCCTTTGCCTGTGACTGAGGAGCCATTTCTGAGAGTAGCTATGGATATTGTGGGGCCTCTGAATACCCCATGTTTTACAGGAAAGAAGAATATCCTAATGGTAGTAGATTATGCTACCAGATACCCTGAGGCAGTGGATCTGTCCTCCATAAAGGCAGAGAAGGTGGAAAATCCTTTGCTAGAGACTTTCAGCAGGGTAGGTTTTCCAAGAGAAATACTGACTAACAGAGGTACCAATTTCATGTCATACCTGCTGGCTTGTTTGTGGTAGCACTGTGGAGTGAAGTACCTGAAGACCACCCCCTACCACCCCCAGACTAATGGTCTGGTGGAGAGGTTAAACTCTACACTAAAGACCATGCTATAAGCATTTGCAGACCAGTTTAACAGGTCCAAACATCACCCCATCTGTTGTTTGCTTACAGAGAGGTGCCCAGAAATCCACAGGTTTCTCACCTTTTGAGTTGCTGTATGGCATAGGGTGAGGGGACCTCTAGATAAGATTCATGATTAGTGGGAGGATAAATCTGAATCCCACAAGGAGACTGTTGTGGCATATGTCCTAAACCTATAGACAAGGTTCAGGGAACTCATGGGCTTGGCCCAGGAGAACCTGTCAGGAGCCCAACAGCAGAAAAAGGTCTGATATCACAGGACTGCTTGAGCCAGAGAGTACGCTGTGGGAAGCAGGTTATGGTTCTCATTCTTGTCAGACACAATATGCTGCAGGCAGCTTGATAGGAACTTTTTAAAGTTGTAAGGAAGGTCTGTTATGTTAACTACCTGGTAGAACTGCTAAGCAGAAGGCAGGGGCACAAATTGTACCATGTTAACATGATGAAACTTTCCATGTCAGGGAAGCCCTTGTGCTGAGTATTTGCAGTAGGAGGGAGGAGGAGTCTGAGGGGGATCTATGGCTACAGGGAGCCAACCAACAAAATCCCAAGTTACTATGGAGCAGCCTATGGTTGCAGGCATATAATATGACAGTGCAACCAACACATCAGTGGGGTTAGCAATGCCAATGCAGATGGGGTCTCAAGACAGGGTATGGGGTAATGTAGTCCCAGATAGGATCATCCCTCTCCAGCAATGTTTCTCAAGGGACACTTGAAGAACTAGCTTGAGTTTTCAAAGGGGGGAGAGGTGTGATGAAAGGAGGTGCTGACAGCACAGCTGGCTGCAATTTTGTAAATAATTATCTGTCATTCATGAATATCCAACTGATTATACAAGATGCTGGTGTTGCAAATGTATTAGAGCCATATGTTATATATATATATTAAACTGATTTGTACAGATATTTGTGTTGAAAATGTATTTGTAAAGTGCGTGTGTTTGAAATGTATCCACAGTGTGTCCTACCGGAGAGAGCAGAAATGTACATGTTCTATTGTAACTGTTTAAATGTATATGTTTTAACAGAGGAAACAGACAGTAGGTTAACCTCAGTCCAGCAAACTTAAAAAAATCTCTGAAATTAAATCACTTTATATATAATTTATTATTAAATATATTAAACATTTCATTGTGGCTGATCTTTGTACAGATTTTTTAAGTTTTGAGAGTACTTGCATATTTATGTGGTGACACTGTGTGGGCCACTCCTAATAGCCTTGTTCTTGGTTAAACTACCATTTGTATTAATATTAATTCCACATAGTAAAATTGGAGATCCCTTTGTTAAGGACCATAAAGTAGCTGGTGAGGGTTCTGGTGGCAGTGATAACTACCTTATAGTCTGGGAAAAAGGGGACATAGCTAGTAAACCTGTGCCAGCCTTTCCCAGATGTGCAAATCAAATCTCAAGGAATGTGCATGGCAGCTACTTGAGAAGGGACACGAAGCACTGGTTGGACACAGAGAGTGTTGGAGGACCTGGTTTGGAACTCCGGCTAAGGACTTAACTCTATAGCTGTGCCATTGGGGAGTCCTTTTGGGGATATGGAGAAGGAGGGAGAAACCAGACCCAGACTAACTGTGGTTTCTGTGTGCTCTTAAGGGAAATTGCCCTTGATGCAGAGATCTTCATCTGGAAATAATGTGTGTGCACATTGTAATTCTCCCAGTGTATGTCCCCACTGTTGCCATTGGTGAGTATTGAGGTTCCATGATTACTGGTCCAGTGGTGGGTTTTCACATATTGGTTGGCAATAGTGGGATATTCACATCACATGTTGGTTGGCAGTGGTGGGATGTCCACATCACAGTTACCATTTATAAAGCTTTACAGTAATTACCATGCATGTAAGTTGTTTATTTGACTTACCTTTTGGGTGAGCACTCCATCTTACATGTACAACATATCTATATTATAATGTTGTTTTACAAAGAATAAAATAATACACTTATCTTTATATATTCCACTTTTAAAAGCTATTTAACAGAGGTCTCTATTAAGGGATCTCATTTTCTCTAATTTACTGGAAGACCTGTTTGACCAACTTGGTATTTGAGAGTTAGGGAATGTTGTTTGAAGTAGAACAGATATAGATAGCCTGATTTTATATTTCTATTTTTTATTTTTACCCATTGTTGTGCAGTAGCTCATTGGTGGTGTTTCTGAGTGTGATTAGTTAGGTGTTAGTAATTGTTGCTCGAATTAAAAAAACAGTTTTATTTATTTTATTCTATTTATGTTACGTTTTACCCATTATTGTTTTACGGCTCATTAGAAGTGTCACTTTGTCTGACTGGATTGGCCTAGGTGAAACTGGACTATTTAAATGAGGGATCTAGGAAGTGGTCTGTTTCCTTTACTTTGCAGTTGCAGCTGTTTAATCACCTTAGTGTTTAGAAAATGAGAACTGCTGCCAGGAACAGAATAAGGACAGCCTGATTGTGTTTTCTTTTATTTTTCTTTCTGTATTTTTTTAACTAATTGTGTATCAGTTTGTTGCTGGAGTTTCTGGATTTAATTGGTTTCCCTCGTTGAAACATTTAACATAGGGCTCTAGCAAGTGAATAGTTACTGTGATTGTATATGTTCAGACCAGCTTTGGTCCATTTATGTTTTAAGTATTTAATTTTCTTTTACTAGCTACCCTTAATGAAAATGTTAATTGAGGGATAGCTGTTGTGAGTGTGTAGCAGTTGTGATAGTCTTAACTTTGATTTGTACAAGAAAATCTTTCATTGTTATTGTATTTTTCTGTATTTTTGTGTGCTCTGTTCATGTTTTGGGCTTTAAGTCATTCTGCCTGCTCTTACTATATAAGACATGCCTCTTGTGAGCAGTCTTTTCCTTTTTATAACCTCTAACATAGCTGTTTGAATGGAGGTGTGCACACTGCTGATGTGATTGCATGAGTTTAGACGATCACAGTTCCTATACTTTTTTGAACTAGCTACTATTTGTCCCAGTCCGCTTCAATAATACTCATCACACCAAATGACATTTGATGACCTTTATTAAATTTCCATAACATAGCTTTGATCACCAACTTTATTAATTACAACTATTCACAATATGATTCAAAATACAGCATAACATCCTTATAATGTTAATCAGGGCAGCGTACCTACTCACCCTGCTCTAATAAGCAGCGTCCATACCTCTACTCACTTACTTTACTTATGAAGCAGCGTCCATCTCACTTCATGCACCATTCATTATAATGTTAATCAGGGCAGTGTACCTACTCACCCTGCCCAACAAGCAGGGTCCATAGCTCTGCTTGCTTACTTTACTTATGAAGCAGCATCCCAATTCACTTCATACACCATCCATTGAATTTACCTTCCACCAAATAAGCACCATCCTTACCTCAGCTTGCTTATCTATTCAGCAAGCTTCCTTCAACTACTCACTTCCTTTCCCCAGATCCTTGAAATGAACATGCAGACATCAGAGGGGGAACAGAAGAGGGCAAGCCTATCCCTCTTCTCCACCAACCAGCCTGACCAGGCTGTTCCCCCTCCCTACTACCCAAAATTGCTCAATCCACTTCCCATAAAGAGAAGGGTCAAACCAAACATCATTTGGTGTACCCATCATCTGTAAAGCACCTTAGAACCCCATCATAAACCCCTTTTCCGTGCCATCACTGAAACACACCATAATGAAACTAAATAAAGTAGGATTACCGTGACCCCGTTGTAACACTGGAACAACCACCAAGAGAACACATAACCTTTAGCCCGCTGCCTTCAAAGCTGAAATCATGGCTCCAACTGAAAGTATTGACAGTCTATAACCAAAACAAAACACTAAACTATAACTATAACCCTTTGAACTCAAGACGGATCCCAGTCAAGCAACTTGTAGCAAGTCTCACACCCAAGACCCTGTTAACCACAGCATATTCTATATGTGCAACAACTCCATTACTGTAGGGAACAAACTCCAACTTTAATGTCCTACCTTAGCTGGCAGAAACCAGCACCCCTTGTCCTACCACTGCCTTATCCTACAATCAAGCTTCCTTTAAATCTTCTAACTTCCTTGTAACCACGCACCCAGTTTCTAAACCACCCCAATACAGCAACCTACCTACCATGTTTCCTAAACCCTATCTACAAAATTCACCCAAAACCCCAAGTGAAATGATCCTTGTGCTATTCTGTAAAACCTTAACCTGGTACGCAACATTAACACTACTTACTCAAGGGACAAATTTGACACTCCGAAAGCTACCATCCATTAGGAACAAGTGCCATCCTCTTGTCAAACACCTCATTGTCCCTTCCCCCACCTAAAGTTCAAACTGGATGAGTGAATGCAACCACCCAAGGTTTCAATAAAGCCAAGACTGAACTTTACTGGCTTGCAAGAGCCATAAGGCTGCAGCCTAATAAGTTCCCATGCTCCTATGAATGTTGTGACTCTACTCATCCCGTAGGATACCCACACTCATCAGCACACCTACCTACCTTTTTCTTACTTGCCCCAAATCCCAGCCCAATAATCAGCTCCCACTAATTAACGCAAAGGTCTAACATTCCCTAAAAGGTAATACTCAGACCCACCTTGAGCCCCATTTAAGTGGCAAAACATCCATCCCATCAAAACATCACCTTTCAAATCCTCCTGTCAAGTCACCGCATGATGCCTTCTGCTCTTCAACAATTTCTGTCAGGAATTGTTGCCCACTTGTGCTCACCATGTGTAACCTCCTTTCTCACCACTGCTTTCCTCATTGTCAAACTTCACTGTGTATCACCACCAGTGGTACTTGGCACACCATCATCTACAAAGAAAAGGAAAAAGTAACCCTCTAATATGTAAAGAGAAGGCTCCACCTTATACCCACCTATTCCAACTTACAGTCACAGCATTCCATGACCCTATCTGCAAGAAAGAAAATACATTTAAATCATCGAAAATACATAACAGACATTCTAAGAAATCTTCAAGGACAACCTATCCTGCCAGCCCAGGAAGGAATGTACCACCACCACTCACCTTTATGACAAAGCAGATGTAACTGAAGCTATCCTTCCAATGATGCTATCAAATACCCAAGAGAAGTTTAACTACCAGTCAAGTATGTTAAAACTAAACCCCACACATGAAGGACCTGTCAATATCCATAACCCGGGTAACCTTGCGATTCCAGATCACATCAATTAGCACCCTGTATAAGCTAAGCTAACTTATTGTAAAACCATCTTCCTAGCTCTTATCCATCCATCTCCAAATGAGGCACACTAACCAACATAATATAGGACAAAATGGACAATGCAGCAAATCTAATAATAACTAACAGCTTATAAAATAATCAGATAGTATTTTAAATATTCCTCTTACAAATTTGAAAGGTTGTTAGAACAGGTTGCGGGAGCATGTATATTCATAATGGAACTCAGTTTCTGTCTGTATCTAGATTTACCATTTAACTAATTACATTTCTTAACTGTCTACTCCTACTTAATCTATATTCCCCCATCATACCATTACTTACTAACTTCAGCCACAGTGTCAGTCTTTATCCTCCCTTGTGTCTGAATTTTCTAGTTTCAGCCTTTAAAGATTTGCCACTAAATTGTCAGAAAGCCACAATTTTATGACAATGGACCAAATCTATAAGGCAAAATTCTGTACAGAGGAGAGGTATGACGCATCGCATGGCTGTATGGCCAACAGCCAATATCCGCAGCCCTCTAACCGTTCGCAAACATGCAGCTAGCATCCAAGAAACCCCCAGTCGTGTGAAATACCTGCCAATGAAGAGTACCCTCTGAGAATCCCCTCCATTTGTCAGCCGCCTACAAATTTTACAAGGAACAACACCCCCCTGAGCAACGCAGCAAACCCAGGATGGCACTGATATTTAATACTGTCACCTACAAAATAACACAGAAGCTGTGTTTGCTTTCCTATGAGTGCAATAATTAGTTTCTTACTAGGAATTTCTTGCAAACAAAATAAAGTCTGTATTTCCGCTTTGCCCTTGATATAAAAGTAATGGACAAAAGGAAAAGAGAAATTAGAACATTTTATTCTCGACTCCTAGTGCTAGGAAAAATTGGGTCTTATTTCAAAACAGTGCTGGGATCCTAGCAAGTGAAATACAACAAACATGGTTAGAAAAGTGTTGACACTGACTCATTAACTTAAAGTATACCAAACAAATACCAACTAAATCCGGTACAATAAAGGCTGTCCAATAATCCAAAGTTAGCAGGCACCGTGTGCGCAGAGCAGTCCTAAGGATCCCAGGAGCAGTTGCAATCCTACCGAGTCGAATGACCAACAGGTACGAGAAGGGTGCAATATGAGAGGTAACGCCAACAATAGGAGATTTAATAGAACATTTTCCAATAGTTCACCGGAATACGGCGACAACCAGGGGATGGACAAGTGATATATGGATACCTATAAGGACATTGATTTTCACACATGGTTGGACAGATCGTTTCGAAGTAACGCTAGAGAAAAAGAGCAACCCAGAAGCAAGGAGCAAGCCAATGGTTACACATTCAGAGACAAATGCAAGTTTTTTAAAAAAATGTTATCTAAATATAAATCATTGTCAATTGAGAATTGGTATTTTGAAAAATGCTTAAAAGATAACATTGTCCCGAAAGGGCTTAGGCTTAATAAGTTTCCAAACAATATTAATGGTGACCAAGGTTTTTTTAAAGAAATATGTGATATTTTAAATGTTTGTGGCCTTTCTGTTTTAAAGGCCATGGTTAAGCACAATATTAAAATTATGGAGGAAATTAAGAGTGAAATTGATAAGCTTAACAACAAAATTAAATGTGATTTGTTATTTACAGTTGATGAGTACAAGCATATTTTCTACCGAGTTCTCTATGGCAAGATGAATTATGTGAACATGCAGTAAGCAGATTGCGAATACATTTGCAATAACCAGTATGGTTTTATTTTATGCTATGGAAGTATTGATGTAGGCATTTTTAAATTGAAAATTGCTACTAGGAAGGATTTAATATTTAAGTGGATAATCAACTAATTAATTAATTAATTAAACAATTTAATGACATAGGCAGAATATAAAAGAGAACTCAACTTATACCAGTTTATTCTGATGAAGTCTCCAGATGGGGAGACGAAAGCGCTCAATTCATGCTGTATGGGATCTACGTTTACTTGTTTTAATTCTTGGACAATAAAACTACATTTTACTTTACGTTTGTTTGCCTGCTAACTTTGGATTATTGGACAGCCTTTATTGTACCGGATTCAGTTGGTATTTGTTTGGTGATCGACTTTTTTGCAGTGTGGTTACAAGTTGTACATTATTAAAGTATACCAACATAAATCTGTTCCGTACATGACAGTCATTAGCCAGGAAAGGCAGAGATTTATCAATAATACGTGTAGGAGGATGTTTGCTTTATTCTAATAAGGGACTCTTTTCTATCTTATTTACTAATTTCTTTGTGCTGTTCTTTTTAAACCAGTAGATTTTATGTAACACTTATTTCTTGTAAAATCATGTTTTTGCCAAAGCATATAATGTGTTGTATAATATATTGTCCTAAAGATTTTGTCAATTAAACACTATATTTTAACTGCCAGTCTGCCACTGACCTGGCCACCGCTCATGCTGCTGCTACCTGCCAAATTGTCTGCTAGGTGCTGTGGAGGCCATGGACATTATTTCCCCTTGTGCACCTGGTTATTGAAACACACCACCATTAAAACAATTGCAACTTCTTTTTTTAACTTATCCTGCAAGTCTCATTTCAAATCCGTTTGACCGTGAGCAAAGGCTGCCTTCAGCATTGGCTACTCACCTCTGTCATGACAAGAAACCGTTGGGTGCACTTTGCTTCTCCTCTGGCATTGTGTACTGTCATACTGGCATAGCAGAATGGACTTTGCCTCCACGAACCCAGCTCCCCATCTCCCTCACCACAGAAACACTCTGTGTAGCTAACTCTTGGCAGCAGGACTGCCTGCCCCCTTATTTATTACAATCTACCTAACCCTGTTTTTCTTTCCTTTAACCAAAGACCTCCAACACCACTTTGCACATGCGCAGCAGTAACCTCTCCCCCCAAGGAACCAACAGCCTGCAAAATGGCCAGCGCGGCTCCCCCAGCCCCGAACACACCACCGAGACCAATCAAGACAAGGCAGACCCACAAAACCACCAGTAGCAACCATAAAGGAACACACCGACCTATGTCCCAGATGGGAGTGCTGACTCCGTGACAGCAGTCATCACTGTACACCCCTACAAATGCCACCAACAATATGCTCAACTGACTGTAACAAGAAGTAATGGGAAAATATAAAGAAACAGGAGCCAAGCTTCATGACAACTAGAATTTTTTTTTTTTTACTTTTAAACATACGACTGTCAGAAATACAAAATTACTCGCAAACAGTCAGTTCACAGCAATGCCATATTTCAGGTAACTCTATGTCGACATCAACCATCCCATGCATGTGCAGACTACAGCATCACCTCGGGCAAGCCTCACACACTGAGCCTGAAGCCCACGAAAAAAATTGTGGTTCTGTCAACCTCCCTGACCACTGAAATTCTGTTTCTTACACTAGTAGAATACTTTTGCAATCATCTCCCTCTGGGGGAGTACCATTAAATACCACTTCATTTAAATGTGAAGGAAAAAACACATGACCAATCTGCCATTAAAATTAAATTGACAAGGCAGCTAATGAAAGACAGACTGTTCTGTTAAAACCAAAGATGCACCGGTAACTGGGATCATACCAATAACAGAAAAATAATTCACTTCACAGCTGAAATACTAACTAGAAACACTGATTAGCTACACCAGCCACCTAGCTCCAACTGAAAACAACGGAGCCTAACCGGAGAGCTACCGGCACACAATCAGACTGGCAGGACTAACCTCAAACATTTAAATCTATATATATATATATATATATATATATATATATATATATATATATATAAAACGTTGGTGACCACCTGCCCAAGCACCCCGGATCAAAACTGTATGGATCTCTAACCATGCTGAGTGCAACGGCCCTTTCCATATTCTTTCACTTTTTTTCATGTCTTGTAACAATGATTGCAACTGCACCGTGAGCTGTAGCACATGTGAAATGAGAGCCAACCTAACATTTTTTTTTTTTTTTTTTTTTACCAAAAGCCAACCCGCCAACAACAAATCAAGAAGCTCATGAAAACTTGAGGCAAACTGTGGACTGTATGCCAAATCTGAATGCACACCTGCTGTCTCCTCCATTGAGAGGAATCTCCCAGCTGTTAATCAGATTATATGCATGCGCCAACCCCCAGATGCTACCAGCAGCCATCATCGAACATGCACTCACACCAGCACAACCTGGGAGCTCCTTCAGCCATGAAAAGCCTTCCCACTGTTCTATCCCCCACAAGTGACCAACAAACTCCTCACAAAAATGACTATATCTTATCTATGCTTCATACCATTCACCACCCCAACCCAAAACAAGCAGCCAACTGCTGCAAGTTCCTACCCAAAATTCAAACCACCAGTAAGGCACCCTACCCCAAGGTCTACTTGTTCTCCAAACACCTACAGGTCGTCATGGACGTAAAACCTGCCATAGCAAGTTCATGCCAAATGTGATTGCTTGACCCAACTACACTAGCCTAAACCTCTTAAGCCTCTCCCCATCATTATCTCATTTCCTCCCAACCATCCCTGCCTCCACTTAACCCTTTCACCTCCCCAACCCACTTAACTCCCCTTAATATTAACTTAACCCCCTCCCCCCATGAAGATGTCCTGGGACAACTTAGTTTGTTGCCAAACTTCATTAGTGCAAGTATCTGACAAAAGGATTGTTGCTGCTTTATTTTGTACTGTGTTAAATGACTATACTGTTCATAAAGATATAAGATAAACTATAGCTTTATATACCCTCCCTGTTTTAGTTAGGAGCTATACTTATTTTTGTAAAATGTTCTAGTTTCAGCAACAAAATAGGTTTGTCTCTAACATACAAGTGTCTATCTGTAATAAATGTGAGTGTTCATATGATTTAGAAAATCAGGCAAAGCATTTGAAGAAGGAACTGCTTAGCAGTACTTTGAATATTCCTGATTGATTGGAGGTATAACAGGTCAAAACTGTCTCCACTTCAAACATGACCTTTGAAAGTCAGAATGACTGTTGCCTGGTTACACACAATGTAAATACAGCTACAGACACACAATCAATCAAATTTACTCAAGTGACTTTCCTGATAACACTCTATTGCCAGTTATGAACGGACAGGTGATCTGCTGTGGCAACCCCTAACTGGGAAAAAGCCAAAAGAAGAAGTGTAGGTCAAGTAGAAAAATCCTCTCTACTCACCACACTTCCTACACAAGCATATTCTCACACTGATTCTTCCACAGTATCCCTAATTAAATTAAACATATAAATAATTTTAAGGAACAAGCAAATTTAAGTAGGTTCTCAAAAAGACAATGCTTAAGAAGGTACTTCTGATCAAATTATGAATATAGCTCTTCAGTGCTTTTTAGATATTTACCACTCTGACTCGACTCCATTGGGGTTGGCACAACATAGGGAATCTAATTGGACTAATAACTTCAAATGATCTTCTACACAGCCTAGCAACAATAATGTAAAACAAACTAATAATTAAAGGAAAAACAAAAAGACCATCAGGTAGAATCATGTTACCACCTACTGCATTTACTGAGAATTGGTTTCCTGTTGTTTCAATTGTATAATGTGATGACAAAGTCCATAACATTTTCATGCTGTGGGACTCAGTGCTTAGTAACACTTTCAGAACCTGAACATTTCTGCAGAAAATATAAGGAACAGTGTCCTGTCTTGATTCTTTCAATAGTTCTAATGTTAGAAGTTTACTTTCAAGACGGGGGCCATACCCTCACAAAAAAAATTATAATTCATGGCAAAGTTAATGAGACATCTGTTATACCATTTTCACATATGAAGAAATTGGATGGAAGACATTTTCCAAGTGTGCTTTCACCATAAAGTTATGGTCACTTTCAGTAATAGTTTTCCATCACCTAGGTTGGACTATCAATACAGCAAGGAAACTTTAATAACTGACTGAGTGTTTTGGATATTTAAAGTATTGCAAGGATTATCTCACACTGGAAATAAATAAATTTTAGATTGAACTGTGTTTCAACTGGATCATCTGCATTTTTCGCTATTATGGAGATTCTTATTTTGATGACAAACTTATTCCAGAAATAACGTTTTTTGGTAAACTTCCCAAAGATGACAGTCAGCTGGGCCAGTTAGAGTTGAATTTAGTTATCAAGGTAAAAAGCAGGATGAATTAAACTCCCTGGCTTATTGCCATAATTTTAAAATCCTGTTAATAACTGAAGACTAGAACTCTCTAGATGTATATTTTCTAGATATTACCCACTGCTTCATAAATGATGGTCACTGCTCCACTCATTGCACATTGGCAGCTGCTGATCATGCCCCCTAGCATCTTTATCTGGGGTAGCTGCACCATTTGCCCCAACCTGCAAGCCAGGTTTCTCCACATGCATTTTATATCACAGTGTATTCCTGCCTTTTGGAACCATCTTCCGAGACATATTAGGAAATCTTTCACTAACATCCTTTAAAATTCTGTTAAACTTCTGGATCTTCATAGAAGTTGATAACTGTAGGACACTAGAAATTCTGTTCAGTGTTGACCTGCATTTAACCTATGAACCCATTACAACAAGTCATGAACCGATAAGGGTAAAGTACTGCATATAACAGTTTGGTGCAGATGATTAACCCTGTGAGCTGTTAATGACCTTCATATTGTAGTCCGGAATCTGATTCTGTCTCCCTCCATTTCCCTGCTGCGTGACTCAGAGTAAGCCATGTAACCAGACAGCACTCATTGAAAAGGGAATTGTGCCCAATGAGTTCACCTGGTTAACAAAGTAGTAAGATTAAAAACAACCATGTGTGCTTGTACATACTCAGAGCAGCAATAGTATACTGAGTATCTAAGTAGATTTTACTATTTATCTATCTATCTATCTATCTATCTATCTATCTATCTATCTATCTATCTATCTATCTATCCATCTATCTATCCATCTATCTATATATTCATCTATCTATCTATCTATCTATCTATCTATCTATCTATCTATCTATCTATCTATCTATCTATCTACCAAATGTAGGTCTGCACAGGCTTTACAATGTGATAATCTACAAAATTCAATAAAATCTGATATACATATAAATATATGATTATGGGTATTACTTAAATGGTTGAATGCACGTTTGGTAGAAAGGCTTTTTGGTTATATACATGAGGGAATGTACAAATTTGTGAATCCTCATTTGCGTGAATCGCATATGGTTGAATTTAGTTTTATATATTGCAGATAAGCAGGATTGCACAGGAAAATGAATGCTGAAATGAAAAAGTGATGGTTGTGAAGATATGCAAGACTGTGTTATAGCACTCATGAAAGTACAAGTGTTCACAGTTTAGGGTTAGAGTAAGGGTTAGGTAAGGAGGAAAGGAGAAAAGAGTCAGTGCTGTGCCTGTTTTGTATTGTCTCTATTTTGGGTCATCTTGTCTTATGTAGTGGTACTTTTAGGGAAAGGGTTTTATGTAATATAATGTGTAGAGTTAGGGTTAGCGACATGGGTAGGGTAAGAGTTATGGTTATAGTCAGCACACATGAGTAAGATGGTGGAGTGGGTAATAAAGCCAATTAACTGTGAAAGGGTCTAATGGATGACAGGCAGTAGAGGCAGAAAGTAAAAGAAAGCTTTAACTCTTAAGACTATATATATATATATATATATATATATATATATATATATATATGTCGGCACACACACACATACACACACACACACACACACACACACACACACACACACACACACACACACACATGCACACACACGCGGACACACACACACACATACACATATATGTTCAGCTGTGAGTTTGCTGTTACGCAAACTGTCTTTAATTTTTAATTGTTAATTTTCCAATGCTGTACAATCATATCGTCCATAGTAGGTGCAAAATCTCATTTATGGAGGTGCAAGAGATTTCATTTGTAATTTGGGCTGGTGCATCTGTTGATGAGTCTGTCTCTTCCAGTATCATTGCAAGAAAAACAGTACATATAAACTTGGATATTTAGTAGCTGGTTTCACTGTGTTTATGATAGTGATTATTGAAAAGTTCCCAAGGCAGACATTGTCTTAATTAGCATATCTCATGAACATCTGTGAAGTGCACCATGTGTGTGTGTGTGTGGGGGGGGGTGTCATTGCCTGGCTATTTTATGATCAACATTTTAGGAAGTTGAAGGCCACAAATAAATATTTAATGGGGGGAAAAAAGGCACCCTGACACCTGAATGAGTACAGACTAATGGGCTCTGGCTTTGAGGGAGCACTAACATCAAACAAAACAAAAATTGTTGAGTCTTTGACATCATGAAGTGTTTCTGGTGTTTTTGCTATTTTTCACACACCTGTTACCGTTGTGAAAAAACACCCTGCTAATAATTGCTGACAGAAATTCAGCCAAACCAGACCCCCGCCTAGTGCTAACAACTGCAAGCGCATGATACTACCAGTGCATGAGGTGGCCATAAGAATTAGGGTCTCCTTTCATTTAACCAGGGTCTTGGGTCTGTAAGGGTCATCTTTCATGTTTAGGCTAGCATATTGCCACATTAAGGTCCAAGAGTTAGCTTGGGAGATGAGAGATTGCATTAATCCACTCCTAGATGATTTTCTTTTGCAAGGATTTATATTGGGAAAGTCTATAAAATCCACAGCACTCCAAACCTCAAGATCTAAAGTCCACTTTTGGTAGAAGAGATATATTGCAGAAGATTTTGAAAACTGAGGTTGATACGGGATGGCTGGTACATTTCAAAATCTGTTTGTTCAAGCCCATTTATTACAAAAAAAAATAAATCACACAAACGCTTTTGTCTCTGACCATTCAGAAATGTTTTCAAGATAAAATTCCCACATGAATACAGAAACCCCTCCCTTTTCATCCAATAATCAACCAGCCCATATTAATAAGTTAATTGATTGGGACAGACATATAAAAAATATATGGTGTCATATATATATATATATATATATATATATATATATATATATATATATATTCACTTCAGAAGCTTGAAATACTGAAATCTCAAATTTCAGTATCTTTAGCCCAAGAAGTTGAATCCATAATACAACGAAAAGTAAAAACCGCGAAATTCAAAACCTTGAATACCGGAAGTTTTGAATTTTGCGGTTTTACTACACACACACACACACACACACACACACACACACACACACACACACACACACACACACACACCATCCACCACACAAACACACACAATCACTCTACTACATGAAAAATGGGGGGCAAGCCCCCCTGCACCCCCCACACCCCCCTACTTAAATATTCTCACTCCAAGGTCGCACTACATACAAACACACACAAAACACAACCACACAAGCTACTTTCTCTTTGCACACAAACATCACAGCAAAAAAACACACTGACACACACTACAGCCCCTACCCAAACCCCTTAACACACACACACACACACACACACACACACACACACACACACACACACACACACACACACACACACACACACACACTTACCTGAATACATAACCGTAGCAGAACTTTAGAAGTGCGAAATTCAAAACCTCCAGTATTCGAGGTTTTGAATTTCACGCTTCTAAACTTTCGCTATTATGTGGATTCGGCTTCTTGGTCTCGAAACACTGAAATTCGAGATTTCAGTATTTTGAGCTTCTGAAGGGAACCCATATATATATATATATATATATATATATATATATATATATATATATATATATATATATATATATATATATATATATATAAATATATTGCTTGGGCTGGTTGATTATCTGATTTCTGTATTTATGTGGATATTTCCTTGTGCTAATTTTATCTTGATAAAGACTCTGAATGGTCTGAAATGAAAGCACTTGTGTGATTTATTTTTTTGTAATAAACGGACTTGAACAAATGGATTGTTTATTTTTTAATATAATTTAATGTGCTATTGAGTCTCCCTGTGATCAGAGTTATTATATTATTTGGTTTGTCTTTGTGCTTTGTGGACTGTGGTTAGTAAAGAAGATGCCAGAGTACAGTATGCAACCCTAGATAATGATGCTGCCACCATACAAAGGTTTGCTGATCATTGAGTTTAGAAATTGGACATAGAATCCACCTTTAGACTACTACCTATTCGTGAAGAGGACTGGGACCTAATAGGCTCCCTTTGCAAGGACAGCTTTACTTTGACCACATCAAGCCAATGGACTATTTAGCAATCTTCTCAGTATTCAAGAAGTTTAGTACACTCTTCCATTCGTACTGCCAAAGGAAGACATCATGAAAAGTGTCAGTATGCTGCTTCAACAGCAGCCTCATCATCAGGGAAGGGGAACAAGAGGCTAATAGAAGCATGGATATCTTTATTTCATTGTGTGGTAGGCTAGGAGTCCCATTAGCAGCCAACAAGGAAGGACACAGCTTCTGCAACACATTTTTAAGGCTTCAGATTGATGCTATTGCGGCAGCCTTCAGACTTCCATTAGATAAGCTCAGCCATTTGAAAGACTCCACCAAAGAATTCCTGTGTAAGAGGAAAGAGAATTAAGTGGATGATGGAACTTCATGCAGTAATCAAATGTGCCTGTATGGCTGTGGCACCTGGCAGGACATTCATGAGGCCTTTAGCAAATATGCTAAAAGGAGGAAGACTAATGCATCACTGTGTAGGGATTACTAGCAGACTCAAATATGAACTGTTTGTGGCAGGTATTTCTTGGGGAGTAGAATGGAGTCTCTTTCTGGCAGTCTGAATGGGTCACCTCAGATTCCTTACAATTGTTCACTGACGGTGGGGCCAGGCAGGGAATGGGGCAGTTACATAGAGGACAGATAATTTTCCTTCCTCAAGCTCTCCTCTTGGTTAGAATATAGGAGAAGGAATATCATTTTCCTAGAAAACATTGCAATTTCGGTAGCAGTTTACATATGGCAAGATCAGTTTAGAGCTCAGAGGGTTCATTATCCAGTCAGACAATCAAGGTGTAGTGAAAGTTTTAATGAAGAAAACATAGTGCTGCCCTTGGGTGAAATCTATCCAGAGGTTAGTGGTATTATTCAGTTTACACATCAATTTATCATTCTCTGCTAAATACATACCAGGTGAAAAGAATGACATAGCTCACAACTTTTCTTTTCAGCTTTCCAGGTTTCATCACCTGGCACCAGAAGCCCACCAGCTGCCCACATCCGTCCCACCCCACATATATATATATATATATATATATATATATATATATATATATATATATATATATATATATATATATATAATTAGAGAGGAATAATATTAGTCTTGTTGAATAAATCATAAGCTACTAATACTAGGAGAGCCTATTCCAGAGCTCTGACAAAGTTTAAGTGTTCTTATTCACAGCTGCCAAAAGAAGAGAAGGACTAGTCATTCGAGCTGATCGTGTGTTACATTACACACAGATGCATATGTCAAGATTCATGCAGCTCACTGTGCTTTTATGTGTTTGTAGTAGATTGGCTCATTAGATATTTGTGGTTACTTACTTTCACAGTTCACTAGATAGTAAACAAGTTAATGAAGGGATGGTGTCATTTAAAGTGTACTGGCAGAGATACAAGGAGGTCGGTTATAATTATTTTGTTTCTGCACTTTGATTTTGGGGCGGGGGGTAAGGAAATCGCTGATGCTTTTTTTTTTTACACATTTGTTATTTGGTCAGCATTACTCACTTAGATTTATACGGATGCATTTCATATCAGTGAGTTCCCGTATTCCCTCTTCTGGAACCCAGGAAGCTCTTTTGATTTGGCTGCAGAGATCAAAAACTGATGGAACTGCTATCTACCAGGAAGGCCACTTAGAGTTTATGCATCCTCTCTGGTGCACTGGCCATTAGTGTTACAGTGCATCCATCCCCCCAGGACTTGGTATTTAGATTTCCCTTAAATAAACCAATCTTATCAAGTGATGTAAGTGTCATGTTATATAAGGCTATAGCTAGCTAGGGAAATATACAAGAGGGCTTTAGTAGACACTCATTCAGGATTATGAGGGCCTCTGACTTGGTTAGGCAGGACCAGTCAGTAGAAGTATCACAATGCACAGGCAGATGGGAGTCAAAAGCTTTCTTGTCATATAGCAGATGAATAATTTGATATTATTTTCTGTATTACAGAGCTGAAGTGATTATTGATTATAGAGCACTCCGCGATCTGTGATGCAACATCTAGAGTGGCAGTTAGACTTACCGATGATCCGGCATGATGGGTAGTTTCCTGGCGTCGGTGCTCCAACCTATCTTAGTTGCAACTCTTTCAGTCCTTAAAGATATTTGTTGAATTCCCTTGCCTGGAAGGCACTGTAATTCATCTGGGGGAGACTGATTTATATTTTGTCCCAGAATGCATCCTACTATCCAGAATTTTAGGTGATCTGGTTATATTATGACAGACTTATGTAAAGCTGAGGATTTTCTGGTTGTCCATCCTGCCACACTTGCTGTGGCATGCAGGCATGGCATGGTGCCATCAGAATGTCCACTGCTGAACTTGAACTTTTATGAAGATTTATTAATCATCACAGTGCTAGAGCTGAATTCCAATATGGTTTTAGAGCCACTCTACACCCAGATGTAGCTATGCCAGATCCAAATTTTTCTCATGCAGATGGGGTTCATATAAATCAGTTTTGGCTGGATCTAATTAATATGCAGTTATGAAATGTTTCACAAAAAATGCTATAAAAAAGAAATGTATGCATCTTTCTTTGGTTAATTTTTGTTTAACGCTATTGTGTTCTTACTCATTGTTAAAATTGTTGCCATATTACTATAGTTAGTTTTATTTGAATGTTGCTAATTTCACTCCTATTGCTAGGTGAATTTGCCTAGCGCCAAGAAAAGGAAGCAGTAGCATGCAATAGCATCTTGGTGGGCAGCAGCCTTGTAGCCTCAATCCCCTTTATTATTTCCCTTGCGCCTCCGGTGAGCTGCACATGGCAAGGGGAGGCAAAAGGACAAACACAATCTTGCTTGTTGAGTAAGCCAAGGTGGCACTGGGTATGCCACCCAATAGTTTTGAAAGGAAAAGGCTGACACAGGTTGGAGTATGCCATCAGCAGCAATGGTGAATTCTGTGTGGTGTGAATTGCCATCTTATGTGGTGATGTAAAAAGGTTTGGTGAACAGTTCATTTGTTGATTTGTGGTCTACTATAAATAAATAGTTGCATTGGCAACTGCTGACTGACTTTTTTGCATTATCAAAAGAGGGGGACAATTGACAGTTGCCCTTGGCAAATAAGGTTGGCCTTCTCGAACTTAGTGTTGCTGTCACTCATAGGGGAGACATAGCACTGCTGGGATTTAATTAGCAGTGCTCAGTCTAGAGCTGTTATTTTAGTGCATATTCCTCTGAAAATCTCCAACCCTTTACTCTGTCTTGCCTAGCGAGGCAACCTACTTTTTCCAATCACATTGTACAGGTATGGTGACTATGCTGTGGCCTCACTTCCCCTTTTATTCCACCCCCTGGTATTCCTGTTCCTTTGGCTAGCAGTACATGATGGGGGGGGGGCAATTATACAGATGCAATCTTGCTTGTTGAGTTAGCCAAGGTGGTACTGGGTACACCACTAATTTTAGAAGGAATAGGCTGGCAGGTGTAGGAGGGTATGCCAACTAGCAATAATGGTGAATTCGATGAAGTATACATTTTCATTTTATGTGGTGGTGTAATGCAGTAAATTTGCTTATTTGTGATTTGTTATGAATGAACAGTCACACTGGCAACTGTTGTTTGTCTTTTTTTGGGGATTGCAAGGGGGTGGGCAATTGGAGATATAGTTCAGTGTATACAAATGAGCATAAACTACTGTTGCTTAAATTGCTTTGTTGGGTTGTCCAGCCTTTTTGGCTCAGGGGGCCACTTACCATTTAGTTCTGGGGTCACTTACTCTACTTGTTGAGGTTTGGGGGGCCACATTACTATGTCCAACATGTTTCTGTCCATTCAAAACAGTTTGTTATAGGACATACAGAGGGCCAGATAAAATGGTTCAGTGGTCCGGATTGTGGTCCTAGAGCCACTTGTTGGACAGCCCTGTCATCTGCTAAAGTAGACATGCTACCTCAAACATAAGTCAAAAATGGCAGATTTGTGTTTTTGTTTATTTTTGATTATAGCAAGGAAACTGGCTCTAATTACTATGCATATTTAGAGGTTTACAAAGTGAGATGTTGGCGTAATTCAATAAGTGCAACTCATTCTTTAAAAGAATGTTTTTATTTTTCTGATTTCTAGTTATTGATATAGAGGTACTATGTCTAACTTACTTCTCAGTTGTACAGATTTTCACAGAATGTCCAAATTTTGCCTCATATTTTTGGTCCATTTTCCATAAAATTGTGGTTTTCTGTCAAATTAATGGCAAAGTATTAAAGATTGAAGTTAGAAAATAATGACAGACATTTGAGATTCAAACTTCATATCCTTCATAAAATTCATGCTGATGCAAAACCTGTTAATCTATCAACTTACTGAGTTTGTAAGAGCAATATTTAAAAATTGTCAGCATTTTTGGGCCTTTGTCCCACTTTTTATTTATGGCTTTGCCCAGATTTCTTGCTGTAAGAGATTGAGAAGTATGTATTTAAGCTTTAGAGATTCTACTTCCTATTTATTAACTTAACTCAATTAAATTGAAAATACACTTTACTATCAGAGATCAATGCTGCAGTTATATTGAGAAAAAAATAAACATACCATTGTTTATCTGTAATTAAACTAACATAATTAATTAAAAAAAAAAACTTGAAAGAAAACTGTTTATTATAAGATTGCGCACACAGAAACAGCCAGTCATATTTTGTACTCCATGTTATCCCACCACAACCAACTTAAATAACGCAATATGATGAAAAAAACTCTCTGTCTTTACTAATTATACCATAACTTTGCTAAATAGAACTTGTATAATCAAGTAAAGCTCAACATCACATTAGGACCAAGTCTGAAGTAATTACAGCCAATATGGAGAAAAGTCACACATTATTCTATGTGCTACAGCATACTTAAGTTACTTCGGGGCAGATTTATTCCTGATTTGCTGCAAATAGTCAGACTCTTTAAAAATTACTGTCCCAGTGCCATTACCAAAGGGATGTGACCCAGTTCAGTACTAGCAGCACTCACGCATCTGTAACCACTTCCCCAAGGCAACACATTGTAGATGTCTAAAGGCTTTAACCTTTGTGTAGCTACAGAAGCATGCATTAGAGTGATAGCCTTTTATAACAGCTTCTGTGCGACTGTTTGCGTGCTTGTATGTGTGTGTGATAATAGCTTCAGAATCATTACTGTACTCAGGGGAGCACTTTACACGCAAGTCCTCTCAGCCTTGTTCTAGAGAGACACACACACACACACACACACACACACACACACACACACACACACACACACACACACACACACACACACACATAATCTCATGCGCAGCCAGCATTAAGGCCTAGTTATTTTCTCCTTAAGGAAGGACAGAGTCAGCACTATATTTATAATTTACTTACTCATGAGACAAATTAAGACAAACATTAGGCTGAAGGAATGGTATCATGAGCCACTAAAACTGTATCATTCACAATGAAAATCTTGCCATGAAGGTATTGAGTTTCCAATGAGTTACACATCACATTTAAAAGACATGATCTCCATTTTATAGAACACTAAATAGACTGTACCTTCAATACAGGTGCATACCTCTCAGCTTCTTTGAATTATGGACAAATCCTAAAATATTGGAGGGACAGATTTCCAAAATCAGAGACATTTCTTTAAATATTATTCCTACTCACTTAGAAAGCTAGAAGAAAACTAGGTTCTGTGTCAGCAAACATTTTCTGATTAATTACAACTGTAAAACTTTAATGTGTGTCATCAATGACTATCTGTAATTATCAGCGATTTAGCACAACATCAATCATGTTATGAAAGATGGGGTGACGATATAAGACAAAATAAGAAATGTTCTACAAAATCAGGGATAGGTAAGAGGTATGTACAGAAGTGAAGCATTTTTATAACCAGAACATCAGCATACTACAGATTTTCCAAGTAAACTGAAAGAACAACACTAAGGCCATTTCACTGCAGCAGATTTATTGTATCTATTGCATGGCAATAATTAAATGATGTATAGTAGATGATATCTTCTGTCCTAAGCTTGAGCAAACAGTTTTCTTATTGTATTTACCTTTTTCATCACACACACACACACACACACACACACACACACACACACACACACACACACACACACACACACACACACGCACACACACACACACACACACACACACACACACACACACACACACACACACACACACACACACACGTTCATCACATCCTCTTTTTTTTTTTTTGAATAAAGATGATTTCTTTTCTTTTAGAAAATCAAATCATATTTTTCACTAATACTTTATCTTGAGAACAAAAAATGTCTTCAAAGACACAGTAAAGCTCCAATAAGGCAAGTATGTAGATCTCAGGAAACACATGATGGGCTTTTAATACTTTCAGATAGTTCAGAATAGACATAACAGATACCTAACAGCATGCTGCTAATATAAAAGGCGTGAACTCTATGGATTCTTTTAGAGATTGTTAAAAATAATATCATGAAGCCTGTTGATACCTAACATTTTTGTAAATGCTACACTCTGTGCACTCACAGGCATTACAATCACAATGTTGAAAGTTGACTGAAAATGAAGAAACTATGAAACAAATGAGGACTCATGAAATCAACATTTCTCAGTCTTACAGCCACACATTCATGCACACACAGACACTCATACACACTCACACACACATCCAAGTGCCTCCCCCATACACAGATATTCATCACAAGCGCGCACATGCATGCACAAATAACATACCCACATAGGAACACTCATTCACTAGCAGATATACATACGCTGCACATATATTCACAAACATACATACACATGTGCACATGCCTCCCCATACACACACACACACACACACACACACACACACACATGACCATGCCTCCTCATCACACACACACACACACACACACACACACACACACACACACACACACACACACACACATGACCATGCCTCCTCATCACACACACACACACACACACACACACACACACACACACACACACACACACACACACACACACACACGACTATGCCTCCTCATCACACATACACACACACACACACACACACACACACACACACACACACACACACATGACTATGCCTGCCCATCTCACACACACACACACACACACACACACACACACACACACATGGGCACGTGTCCCCCCAACACACACATGATCATCTCTTGCTCTGATGGAGTTTATTATAAATTTTGGAATGAAGGATAAAGGAACTATTACTTGCGGACTGTAAGACAAGAACAGCATAAGTAGTGGAGACCACAGAATATTATGGGACTTTAGCAAACAATTTGTTCAGATACATTCTGTTAGGTGTTACCTATTACCAACATGTTTAAGCATTGAATAGCTGCATATTGTGGTTCAGCAAATAGCTGACCAGATTTGGATATTTTGGGTTTTTCTGTAGAAACTGGGTATCACCCTGGAAGGGCACAGCTTACACTAATATTATGGGCAACAATGGTCCATCAGAGGAAGCAGATTTCTATTATAGGAAGTGTAATTTGAGTGTGATATACAACTGTTTCATTTGGGAAATATTCACATTAAAATCCACAAACAACAGTCAGCACTCACTTCAGTGAATAATATAATTTAATTTATTACAACATTTATAAAAAATAGACAAATAAATTACAGAAGGCAAACTGGTTTCAGCTCATGCCTTCATCAGTGCCTTGCAAAGGACCAGAAAAACATACAGCAGTATATAATGAAAACAAATAAAGTCACACCCCCTCCCTCCACCAACCCGGGGGAAAACAATGCACCTAATTTAATAATCCAAGTACGTTCCTTTTTATTTAATAATTCATTGCAAGATGAAAATCATTTAATTTTCATAACATGTTTACAAGCTGTAAAATGACCACATGGAAAACATCCAAATATCGGTGTGCTTTCCAAGAAAAGTTGTTTACTAAGACCCACATATGATGTTTTTTTAATGATTCAGATAATTGCCAGTAGTTTTACCATGTCTATAAGTAAAGGAACAAAGTGTTGGCAAAAGTTTGGCTAGCTTATGGTCATCCCAAAGAGTTCCCCAGTGCTTATTAATTAAATCACAAAAAAATTGTATATTACTACCAAAACTGGTAACAAAGCTAGTTACGAAAATAAAATTGCCAAAGATTCCAAAGACAGTCACAAGGCATTCTATAGCTATGTCAATAATCTAAATGGCAATGCTCAGATCTGCTCTGAGCTAAAACAGAATGGCATTAAAAATACTGATACCAAGGATATTGCCAATATTCTGGCAGATCGATTCAGTGCCAACTTCACCCCCCTCTCACCCCCTAAACGGCCCATCTCAATACCGGAAGATTGCCAAATTCCGGTAATAATGGCCACACAGGTAAAAAACGCACTCTCCAAAGCTAAGAATACAACATCCATGGGGGACCAGATGACATCCTGGGCTGTGTACTACATGAACTACAATATGAACTGGCACGTCACCTAAGTGTTTAATCATAGCCTCACCTCAGGTTTCGTGCCCACTGAGTGGCGCAGAGCTACAGTTATCCCATTCCACAAGGGGGGATCCACCTTGGATCCCGGAAACTACCATCCCATCAGTCTGACAAGCCTTATCTGCAAGGCCATGGAGCGTATTATCATGGAACTTATAAACAAAGACACTGGCAACCTTTAAACACTGGACCCCACCCAGTTTGGGTTCAGGAAGGGCCGATCTTGTCTCCTGAACCTGATTGACTTCTTCGAATCAGTCTCCAGAGCCATGGACAAGGGTAAGGTGGTCCACACAGCCTATCTAGACCTTGCTAAGGCCTTTGACACCATCCCCCACTCTGGAATCATAGATAAACTTACTAAGCTGGGCATTAATCCCTATGTCACCCAATGGGTTGCCAACTGGCTTACTGACAGAACCCACACTGTAAAAGTAGCTGACTCCAAATCCAGCTCCAGACAAGTGACAAGTGGAGTACCTCAGGGTTCAGTCCTGGGACCGCTCTTGTTTGGCATCTACATCTCTGAAGTACAGGCCAACACTAAGGGACTCTGGCTAACAAAGTTCACAGATGACTGCAAACTGGGAGCCATTATTGAATCCCCAAATTATGTGGGTACTCTACAAAAGGACCTTACAGAAACAGATGCTTGGTGCCAGAACCATGGGCTCAAGCTCAATGTCAAGAAATGTATAGTTATCCCCTTTGGGAAAAAACATGTACCCATGAATTACCACATAGGTGGTAGTACACTAAACACCGAAAGTGTGATAAGAGACATAGGGACACAGGTGGACAGTGGTCTCACCTTTGATAACCACATCGCCAGAACAGTCAGGAAATCCTTCTATGTGGCATACCTCATCATTAAGGGCTTTTCATCCAGGAAAAAGGAGGTCATTGTCCCACTGTACTCATCCCTCATTAGACCCATTATAGAATACAATGCCCCATTTGGTATGTACCTCTCAAGACATCTGCAACAACTGGAAAGGCCACAGAAATACCTCACTAAAAGAATCACAGGCCTAAAGCAGATGCCCTATGCTGATGGCCTTAAAAAACTCCAGCTATACTCTGTCACATATCGTCTACTCAGAGGTGATCTCTGCTTAACATACAAGGCCATGTCAAACCCAGAGCTGTTGGACATGCTACACTTAAAGAAATCCCAATTCCTCAGAGCCACATGCTCCAGGGATCTAAACCTTGTCATCACAATAAACAAAACATGCTGGAGGGATAGTTTCCTGACCCAGAGACTCCCCAGACTCTGGAATAGACTGCCCATACATGTCAAGCAGAGTGCCTCTTTGGCCCTCTTCAAAAGAAACCTTGACAATTGGATGGGAGAAGGGAAATTCTCCCCAGGGATCATGTCAATCACCCTGCTAGACAGGGGTCCAAGGAAGTAAATAGTGTGGGAAGAAATATCCAGGGAATTGTTATGGCTAGGCTTGTATAGGCCCTAGGGCTGATAGCCTAGTACCAACCTATGAAGCTATGTAAGTATCTTGTTTTTCTTATTTTTATACTGTAACAAATGGGCTCTATCCATTGAATAAACCAAATGTTGATCTCTACATATGGCAGACCTGTTGTAGCCCCTCGCTAAGAACTCATTGGCAAGTTCATCATTATGCTTTGTAGAAGAACAGATTCTCTTAACTTGCATCAATTGTGATTCAAAAATGTTTCTAATAATATGTGACGGATGACAACTATTCACATCAAAAAAACAATTATAATGAAAATCCTTCTGGAAAAAAGAAGTTTCAAATATGCCATCATTATTTTTAATAATTTTAACATCCAAAAAAGAGATCTGTTCAATATCAAAAGAAATAGTTAACTGCAAACCGCATTTATTATCATTTAAATATTGCAAAAACTCTTTTAAATATGTGATATGAGATTTCCATACAAGTCAGCAATCAAGATAATAACGCCAAATAGCCATCTCATTCATATAAATATTGTGGCTTGAATCATAAATTAGTTCTTCTAAAAAGGTCAGCATAAATAGGGGAAAATGATGCACGCATAGTTGTGCCCTTTAACTGGAGGTAACAATTCCCATCAAAATAAAATACATTTTTAATTAAAACATGCTCAGTGAGCCAAAGAAGAAACATGTTGAATCCTGGGCTATACATGCATAACCTATATAACCAAACGTCAACAGCCATCAACCCTGCCCAATGTGAGATATTAGTATATATGGATTTAATATCCATTGTACACATATACCAAGATTTTTCTAATTGCATTGCTTTCACAATATTAAGGAATTCTATTGTATCCTTAATTCAAGATTGAACACCAATCAACAAAGGGCTTAAATACCTAGTGAGAAAAAGCTGAGAGGTGTTCAGTCAAAGAACCATGGTTGGAAACAACAGGTTTTTCCAGTGGACATTTAGGGTCCTTGTGAATTTTAGGTAACATATAAAAGTGTTGAGTAAGGGGATCAGACACAGTCAAATGGTGTAGTATATTTTTAGTAATGATGCCTTCATCCAAAGCTAAATGTAAAAAGGCATAAATTTCCTTTTGAAATACAAAGTAGGATCCAGAACCATCTTCTTGTAAAACTGTGTATCGTTCAACTGATTCTGAGTTTCCTGCAAATATGAAGCCCAGTCCCAAACTACAATTGCACCCCCTTTATCAGCATCATTAATAACCAAATCAGCATTATTTTTAAGGTATTTAATGCATGATTCATATTACCCCGGGTGGAAGGAGTTTCAAGGTCCTTACGCAAATCACCATCATCATCATTATCCCTTTTTCTGATTTTCGACATGTGTTTGGGGTGTTGTGTCCACGGTCTCCATCTCACACTCAGTTCAATAACTATCTACTATTTTCTTCAACAGTAGTGACTGTTACAGGTCTTCTCTCTTGCAATCCATCCATCTTTTTGCTAGATGCCTCATTTCTACTTGCTTTCTTCCTATTTCTTCCAAGTCTTTTCCTGATCATCATCTACTTTCCTGCATATGTTCCCAAGCCACTGCAATCTCTTCTCGTTGACCTTTTCACTAATTGTAGTACATTGTCTTCTTTGATGTCTCCTTTTCTTCATTGGTTATACTACCTATCTGAAGCACTTCTTCTAAATCACGTCCTGCTTCTTCATCTGATCTGGTTTCACTGTTTAGACACTGTACCATGCAATACTATTGGTCACATCATTGTTTTATACAACTTAATTTTCAGCTTCTTTGCCAGTCTTCTGTCACAGAATACTTCTGACACTCTGTGTCAGTTGGCTGCAGCATCTCTGATTCCAGCTTTGACTTTCTCATTCAGACTTCCTTCAGAGACACCTGAAGCTGTTAACCTGGTCCTCTGTTTTCCATTCTATCTCCATTTTTAGTTTCTTCTGATTTCCAATAATTTACAGCCATAACATCTGCCATGTCTGTACTTAGTTTCATCTCACATGCCTTTAGTTTTGCATTCTATTCACCTGTTTGTGTTGAAGTTCCTCTCCAGAGTCTATATGCAATGCTACATTATCTGCATACAACAGCTTTTTTAATCTGTCCCTTCCACCCTGCATGCTAATGTAGCCCATCACCAGTATGAACAGCAATGGGAACTCTGATTCATGCTTACTTCAAATAAGAACCCCTCTATGAGTCCGAACACTGCTCGATCTCATAGAGTCATCAGGTCTTTGCACATAGCCTGCACTAATTCTACAGATGATTCTAGGATTCAAACCATTACAGAACTGTCCAAATCTTGCTTTCTTGGGACATTGTTATATGCTTTCTAGGAATGTCCAAATAGACTCCGTTCTCATCTTTGGTATCTGTCTGACTGTCAGCATTCCATTGGTTGTGCTGCCTCCTTTTATGAAATCTAAACTGTTCATCTCCATCATAGTTTCTACTAGCCTGTATATTCATTTATCAGTGAACATCTCCAGAACTCTCAAACAGTATGACAGGTATTTGATACCTCAATACTGCCCACAGCTGTGACTATCCCCTTTGTTCTTGTACACTGGTACTAGAATGTTTATTTCCACTCCTGCAGGATACTCCTTTCTCTCTATCCTGCTACAAGTACTCTCTATACCCATTTCTCCCCTAATCATCCTACATCTTTATCAGAACATTTAAGACCTCATCTGAGTCTGCTACTGCCCCTGACTTAATTTTTTCTAGATCTGTTCAACTTCTTCTAGGATGAGTTTTTCTCCCTCTTTCATTGTAGGGTAGTACAGATTCGACAATAAGAAGCTGTTGAAGTACTCCTTCCATCTGCCTTTGATGTCTAGTGGACTGGTGAGATGGTTGTTGAAGGCTTCATTTATGAAGGCTGTCTGACTAACTACTTTATCTTTTGGTCCTTGCCTTGTAACCTAACAGAATTTATTTGATCCTTCTTCTGTGTGATGTTCTAGAAGATATTGGAGTGATGCCATCTTCTTTGCTATTGTGGCTATTCTGTTAGCCTTTTAATTAGCCAACCAGTAGACTTTCTTAACCGGGTCCACATGTTCTATCTCACACTTTTTCCTCACTCCTCCCTGGACTACTGCATTCCACCACCACTTTCCTTATGTACATTATTTCCATACCAGGCTCTGTTGGACATCTGTTCTGTAGTCCTCACACATGCTATTTTGAGATGCTGCCATTCTTTAACTCCACCTATGTGATCTTATTACTGAGGTGATAGAGACCTGAGTATTTCCTTGAACTCTTATGCTTCAATTTCCACATCTTCAGCCTGGTCTCTGTTGCTATTAGGACCTTCTCTGCCCACTACTTACAACTGTTTGTGACCACCAGTGATCTATGCTATGGGCAAACATTTTTGCTGAGGATAACTTTGCAGTCATTGCTTCTTCCCCAATGTCCTTTTCTTACTAGGAGGAAGTGTAATACCCTTCTTGCTGACCCAGGTGTTGGCCACCATCAAACCCTTTGTCAGACAGATGTTTCGAATGGTCTCTCCTTCATTATTCTTGTAACCCCTCTCATTGGTATCCAGGCAGTGCTCATTTCCTGTTCTGACCTGATATGAGCAAATTTCCTAAGGAGAATCTCAGGGAAAAAAAGGATATAATAAATTATCAGGAAATGGTCCCACATACGGAAAGTTTTTCAATTTACTTGATGTGAATGTTAGCAGCATTTAGAAATGTTTGGGCTAATTGACTGTTTTAGTAGGACCCCTTTTTCCATTACTATGTTGATTAACATTGGTCACTAACAACCAGAATTTTATTCTGGGACTTAGCTTTCAAATGATAAGCTGAAAATTACTTTCTTAAAGAAAAAAAAGGGTGACATTAGTTTTGTGTCTTTCTGATTTAAATAACTGAAGTCTGATGACTTACCTAGAGTATCTCAGTGAAGTAGCCTTCACAGGCTATTTGATTCCATTGTAACTTTTGGAAAGTATTTACTCCCTGAATATAAGGGAATTGTTATCGTATAGGATTTAGGCTTTGGGAAGAGGCCCAAAAGACATTTAGACTGCAAGCTAGAGACTGCCTGTCATATCAGGGGTTGATATCAAAGTATAGGCAAGCGAGAAAGAAAGGAGAATCCTAAGTGAAAAACTTGATCTGGTAGAGTTTTCAGTTGAATCTAGAACAGAATCTGCTATTTAAAAAGTGGAATTAAACAGGGAATGTTAGAAAAGATTGGAAAGGGAATCTGGATAAGCAATTCACAAGAAACAATGGGAGGACACATGTATGGCTTTCAAATATGCAATACAGTCTAGAAGTTTTAGGATTTTTGCTTGGACGCGTTTGCATAGGTATTTTTATACCCCAAGCAAACTCCAAAGAAGTTTTCTATTGAAAGATGGCAAATGATGGAGGGGTGATTGGTAAGAAATAGGTAACTGGGAACATACATTTTGGGAGTTTAGTGGGTTGGCACTATAGGGTTAGACATTGAGGTTTGCAGTTTTATCATTTTTTTCCTGATGCTGAATTTATGTGATATAAGAGACAACACTTGTATAGATCTTGAATGTAGAAGTTTTCCTCCATGTCAGGGCTGCAGGGGAACTTGTCCCCTGAAAAAAAAAAAATTGTTTTGTGACCTTGGAAGACTGGATGTTTTGAAATGTAAACTTCAAAGTTTGAGATGCTTTGGATGTCAATTAATCATATGTTAATTAAACATTCCCTGGGATTCATTGATTCCTACACTAAGTGCAAATCATCCTGAGAGCATAACTCTTGCCTTCTTCCTCCTAATTTTAGTTTTCCTACTGATTTTCTTCCAGCCTGAAATATTGAGGGAGTTAGATTGCTTGCCACAAAGTGCAGACTACATGTACACTAGAAGCACAAAAAATGTAATATGGATATTCATAAATACAGATCGTGTACACTAAGTGTAGACTTAGGGTCAGCCTTAATAAATCTGTCCCATAATTTATAGTAAAGCCACAAGACAGAGATTTCATGTTTGTTTCCCTGTTTGGAAAGTTACATCCTGCATAAATAACAAGGCTAAAACTCAGGTTTAACAGTGAAGCATATCTATGCCTTAGTATCTAATGGACTTTTCCAGTAAGAAATATAAAGACCAGTGCAAAAATAATGCCATACCTAACATAGATTAAATGAATGCATTGCCTCACAATGGAAAGGATGCTAAATAAAACAAAAGTAACACTCAACAGATTTAAGTTAATATGAAGAGGAGGATAAAAGCCATATACACATGAGAAAGTTGCTGCTTTAAGTAATTGCTGATTATTGCTATTTTATTTGAAACAATCTGAGGAGCAATGTTACTGCTGGTTAAAGCATCGACACATTTGATACAAGCTTATGAAAGTGTTTGCTGGGTTTTGTGAGATGACATGAAAATGGTTCTGTCATGATCCACATCCACTCATCACAGCAAGTTACCTCAATATACTTTAATGGAGACATGCCATTTTAAAAGATAGGTCATAGGTCAGTGCATCCCAAGACATAGTTGGTTATGTACTAATCACAACTTGTAAATTATGTAGCACTGTATTAGTTTCAGTGTTAGCTGAAACTTTCTCTTCAGGAAAAAAGAAATTACAGTATGTTAGCTTAAAAAACAGTGCTGCTTATTAGACATTATTAAAGTCTGGGTTATACCTAACAGAAGATTTTATCTTTACGTTTATGGAAGCTGTTGGGTTGAAAACTCATATGACATTTCTTATTATTTGTCACCATAAATTACTCGGGGGGGGGGGATAGATTCATTCTCTGCCTAATCAAAGGACAGTATATGATAACAATGACCTATGTGCTCTGACCAAGTAAAAAGTGCTGTTACATGTTTTTGTTGCAGAAATCAAAACCATTATAATACTCTATAAGTAAGAGTGCATGACAGTGAGTAATAATTATCTGAAGAAACAACTGAGAGGTTCACCATATAATATATAAACAATCTGCATACATTTGAAAAACTGAGTAAACAGATTAAAATAAGCAGAATTAATGCACGACTCTTAACATACAAACATTCTGTATAACTTAAAAAAATAGTAAAATAGGTTAAAATAAATGTAACTACTATATCCCCGACTGGAACATCAAACTGTCTTCATAGTAAATATGTTATTCAGTTACTGAAGATAATTATTGTGACATGCTGACATAATGTTGTATGCATGGCATCATGTACATAACATGCTGACATAATGTATGCATGGTATCATGTTCAGAACATGCTAACGTAATATATGCATGGTATCATGTACAGAACATGCTGACATAATGTTGTATGCATGGTATCATGTACATAACATGCTGACATAATGTATGCATGGTATCATGTACAGAACATGCTAATGTAATGTATGCATGGTATGTACAGAACATGCTGACATAATGGCGCATGCATGGTATCATACAGAACATGCTGACATAATGGTGTATGCATGGTATCATACAGAACATGCTGACATAATGTTGTATGCATGGTATCATGTACAGAATAACATGTTCAAGTACTAACATCACGTGAAGGATCTTTCAGCTTCAAAACACCTACTGCTGCACATTATGAGTGCACATAGTTCCAACAATTATGAGCAGAAAGTCAGTCATTTTAATTTATATCCTGACCTTTTGCCACTTCAGCAGAAAAATAACAGCTTTATAAATAGTTAAAATGTACGTTTCTTAGCTAACTCAATAAACAATCTGCATACATTTGAAAAAACTGAGTAAACAGATTAAAATAAGCAGAATTAATGCACAACTCTTAACATATAAACACTCTATAACGTAAAAAAATAGGAAAATAGGTTAAAATAAGTGTAACTACCATACCCCGACTGAAACATCAGACTTTCTTCATAGTAAATATGTTATTCGGTTACTGAAGATAAATATTGTGACATGCTGACGTAATGTTGCATGCATGGTATCATGTACAGAACATGCTGACATAATGTTGTATGCATGGTATCATGTACAGAACATGCTGACATAATGTATGCATGGTATCATGTACAGAACATGTTGACATAATGTATGCATGTTATCGTGTACAGAACATGCTGACATAATGTTGTATGCATGGTATCATGTACAGAACATGCTGACGTAATGTTGTATGCATGGTATCATGTACAGAACATGCTGACGTAATGTATGCATGGTATCATGTACAGAACATGCTGACGTAATGTTGCATGAATGGTATCATAGGTTCATAGGTAGGTACTAGGCTATTGGTTCTAGGGCCTATATAAGCCTAGCCAAACAGTACCTTGGCTTTTGCCACCCAAGAAAATTATTTTCCTGTACCCCTGTCAAGCAGAGCCAAAGAAGTGATCCCCAGGGTGAATTTCCTATCTCCCATCCAATCATCAAGATTTTTCTTGAAGACTGCCAATGAGGAGCTTTGTTTGATATAGATAGGTAGTTTGTTCCAGAGTATGGGAAGTCTATGAGACAGGAATCTATCCCTCCAGCATGTTCTGTTTATTGTGGTGACAAGGTTTAGGTCCCTAGAGCGTGTATCTCGGAGGGATTGGGATTTCTTTATGTGGAGCATGTCCAACAGCTCTGGGTTTGACATAGCTTTGTATGTTAGGCAGAGATTGCCTCTGAGTAGGCGATATGTGACAGAGTAAAGCTGGAGTTTTTTGAGACGGTCTGCTTAGGGCATCTGTTTGAGGCCGGTAATCCTCTTTGTGAGGTATTTCTGTGGCCTTTCCAGTTGTTGTAGATGTCTTGTGAGGTACATACTAAAAGGGGTGCTGTACTCTATAATGGGTCTAATGAGTGATGAGTAGAGGGGAACAATGACCTCTTTTTTCCTGGATGAGAAACCTTTTGTGATGAGGTGTGCCATGTAGAAGGATTTCCTGACTACTGTGGCAATGTGATTATCAAAGGAGAGACTACTGTTCACCTGTGTCCCAAGGTCTCTTATCACACTTTCAGTGTTAAGTAGACTACCGCCTATGTGGTAGTTCATGGGTACAGAGTTTTTACCAAAAGGGATGACAATTCACTTTTTGGCATTGAGCTTGAGGCCATGGCTTTGACACCAGGCATCTGTCTCAGTGAGACCCTTTTGTAGGATGTCCACATCATTAGGAGATTTGATTATGGCTTCTAGTTTGCAGTCATCTGTGAACTTTATTAGCCAAAGACCTTTTGTGTTAGCCTGTACATCAGAGAAGTAGATACAAACAGGAGAGGACCTAGGACTGAACCCTGTGGTACTCCACTTGTCACTGGTCTGAAGTTGGATTTAGAGTCTTCTACTTTCACAGTGTGGGTTCGGTCAGTGAGCCAGTTGGCAATCCATCTTGTGACAAAGAGATTTATACCTAGTTTAGTGAGTTTGTCTATAATTCCAGAGTGGGGGATGGCGTTGAAAGCCTTGGTGAGATCTAGATAGGCTGTGTGTACCACCTTACCCTCATCTACAGCTTTGGTGACCACTTCAAAGAACTCTATAAGTTTAGGAGACATGATCTGCCTTTTACAAACCCGAACTGGTTAGGGTCCAGAGTTTGGAGATTACCAAATTATTATTTGTCAAGTCACTCCATAACAAGTACAAATATGACTCTGTCATTGTCCATGTTGGAGTGAATGACTTGAGACGTACCTCCCTGGACTACATGAAAAGAGACATGGAAGAGCTCTCGGATCATGTGGCCCAGGCAGGTATGACCCTAGCCCTGAGTAGCATCCTGCCTTTGCCCAGAATGATACCACAATATAAGGATAAAATGATTGACTTCAACAATTGGCTAAGCTTATGGTGTCATTGAAAGGGGATCCAGTATCTGTCTGCCTGGGATGACATGATTGAGAGACCACGATGCTTTGCCAGAGATGGTCTGCACCTGTCGCCCCTGGGATTCAGGTTACTGGCTAAGGCTCTTGCCACCCCTATAGTGCCTTTTTTAGGCAAACTTCAAAGGACAAAACCACCACCATAACAGGTACAAGCATGCACAATATGAAGGTAATGCTACTCAATGCTAGAAGTCTAAACCTCAAAATGCACTCTCTCGAGGCACTCCTAAAAATGGAGAACATCGATATCTGTGCAGTAACTGAGACCTGGTTCAAGGCTCCAGAGAGCACCCCTGCAATACCAGGCTACAACTCTTACCACACTTTTCGGCCACCAAACCAGGACCGAAACACTAAAGGTGGAGGAGTGTCAATATTCACCAAGGATATTCACACCACCAGGCTAGTTGGCCAACACAATGTGTCTGAAATTCTCCAAGTGCAACTAACACTAGGTAAGACTGCAATCCAAATTGTAGCTTGCTACAAATCCCCCACCATACCCCAAGATTCTCACTACACCTTTCTAAACATACTGGAAAATATTAAGATAGAATCAAACACCCTAATACTGGGTGATTTTAACTACCCTGCCATTAACTGGGAAAACTACTCATGTCCCAACACCTTTGCGCAACGGTTCTTGGAATTCATAAATTCCAATGCCCTGGATCAACTAATCCATAGTCCCACCAGGGGCTCCAATATCCTAGACCTCGTCATTACCAACATGGGAAATCAATGCTCCATACCTATGGTCACCCCCTCATTAGTCAGGTGTGACCATAAGCTAATCACCCTTAACATCCACATCCCACCCCACCCCCCAGTAAAGAAACCACCATAAAAAACTTCTCCAAAGCCAACTTCATGCTACTCAAGTCAGAAGTGACAAACTTCATGACACCCAAGCAGACGGGAACTGAAAGTTCAACTGCTGAATCCTACACTAAGGCACTGTACGAGCACATCCACTCATGCATGAATCGTGCCATCCCAAATAGAACCAAAATGCTCTCATCCAAAAAAGGAAGCCAATCTGGTGGTCCCCTGCCATAAACAAACTTTACAACAAAAGGAAGAAACTTTTGCAGAAAAGAGGAAAATCCCAGGATGCAAAAAACTCCCTTACTAGCCTGAGTAAGAAACTGAGATGCCTCATAAAATCCTCCAAAGCTAGTTACGAAAATAAAATTGCCAAAGATTCCAAAGACAACCACAAAGCATTCTATAACTATGTCAAGAATCTAAATGGCAATGCTCAGATCTGCTCTGAGCTAAAACAGAATGGCATTAAATATACTGATCCAAAGGATATTGCCAATATCCTGGCAGATCGGTTCAGTGCCAACTTCACCTCCCTCTCACCCACTAAATGGCCCATCTCAATACCGGAAGATTGCCAAATTCCAGTAATAATGGCCACACAGGTACAAAACGCAAACTCTCTAAAGCCAAGAATACAGCATCCATGGGACCAGATGACATCCCGGGCCATGTACTACATGAACTACAATATGAACTGGCACCTCACCTAAGTGTCATGTTTAATCATAGCCTCACCTCAGGTTTCGTGCCCATTGAGTGGCGCAGAGCTACAGTTATCCCAATCCACAAGGGGGGATCCACCTTGGATCCCGGAAACTACCATCCCATCAGTCTGACAAGCCTTATCTGCAAGGCCATGTAACGTATTATCATGGAACTTATAAACAAAGACATTGGCAACCTTCAAACACTGGACCCCACCCAGTTTGGGTTTGTGAAGGGCCGATCTTGTCTCCTGAACCTGATTGACTTCTTTGAATCAGTCTCCAGAGCCATGGACAAGGGTAAGGTGGTCCACACAGCCTATCTAGACCTTGCTAAGGCCTTTGACACCATCCCCCACTCTGGAATCATAGATAAACTTACCAAGTTGGGCATTAATCCCTATGTCACCCAATGGGTTGCTAAATGGCTTACTGATAGAACCCACACTGTAAAAGTAGCCGACTCCAAATCCAGCTCCAGACAAGTGACAAGTGGAGTACCTCAGGGTTCAGTCCTGGGGCCGCTCTTGTTTGGCATCTACTTCTCTGAAGTACAGGTCAACACTAAGGGACTCTGCCTAACAAAGTTTGCAGATGACTGCAAACTGGGAGCCATTATTGAATCCCCAAATGATGTGGATACTCTACAAAAGGGCCTTGCAGAAACAGATGCTTGGTGCCAGAGCCATGGGCTCAAGCTCAATGCCAAGAAATGTATAGTTATCCCCTTTGGGAAAAAACATATATCCATGAATTACCATATAGGTGGCAGTACACTAAACACAGAAAGTGTGATAAGAGACTTAGGGACACAGGTGGACAGTGGTCTCACCTTCGATAACCACATCGTCACAACAGTCAGGAAATCCTTCTATGTGGCACACCTCATCATGAAGGGCTTTTCATCCAGAAAAAAGGAGGTCATTGTCCCACTGTACTCATCCCTCATTAGACCCATTATAGAATACAACGCCCCATTTGGTATGTACCTCTCAAGACATCTGCAACAACTGGAAAGGCTTCAGAAATACCTCACTAAAAGAATTACAGGCCTAAAGCAGATGCCCTATGCTGACCGCCTTAAAAAACTCCAGCTATACTCTGTCGCATATCGTCTACTCAGAGGCGATCTCTGCTTAACATACAAGGCCATGTCAAACCAAGAGCTGTTGGACATGCTACACTTAAAGAAATCCCAATCCCTCAGAGCTACACGCTCCAGGGATCTAAACCTTGTCATTACAATAAACAAAACATGCTGGAGGGATAGGTTTCTGACCCAGAGACTCCCCAGACTCTGGAATAGATTGCCCATACATGTCAAGCAGAGTGCCTCTTTGGACCTCTTCAAGAGGAACCTTGACGATTGGATGGGAGAAAGGAAATTCACCCCAGAGATCACGTCAGTTACCCTGTTAGACAGGGGTCCAGGAAAGTAAATAATGTGGGAAGAAATAGCCAGGGAATTGCTATGGCTAGGCTTGTATAGGCCCTAGGGCTGATAGCCAAGTACCAGCCTATGATCCTATGAACCTATGAACCAATGTCATTGTTTATAAGTTCCATGATGATACGCTCCATAGCCTTGCAGACCAGGCTCATCAGGCTAATGGGGCGGTAGTTCCTGGGGTCCATGTACAGAACATGCTGACATAATGTTGTATGCATGGTATCATGTACAGAACATGCTAACATAATGTTGTATGCATGGTATCATGTACAGAACATGCTGACATAATGTTGGATGCATGGTATCATGTACAGAACATGGTGACATAATGTTGGATGCATGGTATCATGTACAGAACATGCTGACATAATGTTGCATGCATGATATCATGTACAGAATAACATGTTCAAATACTAACATCATGTGAAGGATCTTTCAGCTTCACAACACCTACTGCTGCACATTATGAGTGCACATAGTTCCAACAATTATGAGCAGAAAGTCAGTCATTTTAATTTATATCCTGACCTTTTGACACTTCAGCAGAAAAATAACAGCTTTATAAATAGTTACAATGTATGTTTCTTGGCTAACTCAATGCAATGAGCACACCAAACATGTCTTGTGTGTTATTGGTCCTTATCATTTCCTGCTGCAGCCCATCACAGTGCAAAAGCCATAATAGCAATGTCAGTATATTAATGGTGCACACAGTAGAATAAGTCACTTAAACCAAGAACAAGTCTTTTGGAATCTTGTCCCTGCTGTAATCCTGACTACAATGTAAGCCACTTACACTGAGAGGAAGTGTTTTGGAATTTCTCCCAATGTCTACCTAGTTTGGACTAAAAATCACATATCTAGTGAAAAACTAACCCGAGGGACATTAACATGAAGAGCAGTATCTGCTGTTAGCCATATCTATATGTATATTATTGAAATGCCATCTCTATGTATGTGGTCGACAGTGCTATAATATGATGCCTCTGTGTTTTGAATATTGTGTGGCAATGTATTATCTGTTGTGATATGTGATAGGTTATTATTTTCTAGTGATACAACTTCAAAGGGGATTGGCAGGCAAATGTCCCTATCATAAAACAAAAAAAACACTAAATAGAAATCCACAACAAGGCCAGTGGTCAAAAGAAAGCAGTCCAAATAAAATTCACACAGCAAATGTATTGTCTGTAGAATTCCAATACCACTCTCGTGCCTCAGACAAACAACCATCTAGCAATTAGTAGGTCACAATTTAATGGTGTGTTTTATTGTGACTTACTAACTCTTAGAAGACTGCTTTCTTTTGACCACTGGCCTTGTTCTGGATTTCTAAATGTCCCTATCATGTTTTGCATACAGCTTAGCATTGCCCTTATCATGGTATTGTTCTTATCTAATTACAGATATGTGAAGTATAGTGGCAGCCTAATGTTCCTATTTTGACAACTCATCACCATCCCCAAAATCAAACTGTTCAAAATAGTAAAATAATAACAAAAGATATTACCATCTTTGTTTATTCAGTAGCATAAGAGGTGTCAGCCTGTTTGTCTATCAGTGGAATCATTTTGAAGAACTGCTGTAATCACAAAACATAGTTGTGTATGTGACTGCAAATATTGTGTTATAATTGCCTTCAGCAGTGCAAGTGAATATTTAGGTCACACTCAGCTGATGTCATTTTATTACTGCTAATGCAGATGTACTGCAACACAGTCATTATAAGAAATATTAACTATTAGCATTCTGTTCGATAAAGGAAATATCAGATGGCATGTTATGTCTGTTATTTGATACAAATCTAGGTAGTTAGTCGTAGGTATTGTCCCTTTGAAATTCACTATTGATATAACAGGTACTGGAAATATCCATTCCACTACTGCACATAATCATAATATAACAGTGACTGGTGTTGCCATAACAACAGCATTAGTTTTTGCAGTATAATATATTAAAAATGAATAAATAAAGGGAATAAGAACTCTATCCAGCATCAAACGATTAAACCATTGTAAAAAAAGGATAAATACTGGTGTTATCTTAGCATCCACATAATTTAAACAGCACATTTAATTGCAATTAAAACAAATTGATGAAACTGTAACACAATGATATACCCTGGTTACAGGGACAAATAATCCAAACAGCTAAATATTGCTGCAAAACTTTTCAGCCCAACATTCATCATGAAGCCATCCTTTATGCATATATCAGCACAGTGTAATAATGTAGTTGACATAAAACCTGCAAAAATATTATCCTGTGTAGTATTTGTCAGAAGTGTACAGCACTGCAGAGAATAAAAAGAACACTTAATTCTCTATTTGTAAGCACTCTGTCACAACTGTAGGTAAAAATCATGCAAAAACTTACATGGCATGTACTATTTGCTGAAAAGATCATTTTAGCTGCCCTTTTTTGCACAGAGGAATAAGGTGCTAACTGCACCCCAGACAACCAGTGCTCATTTTCAGCACAGGAATTGTAGAAAGCGGGCTGTGAGGATGGGATTAACTGGCCAATGATGTGTCACCCATCCTGGGAAGTTGGAGGCAAACTGACTTTGTGCATTAGCAGTTCACACAGCCAAGTAAGCTCCATACTGCAAGAAGTGTACCATTTCAACATGAGGTTGTGCATGCACCGCCTGAGGCAACTGTAGCGGAGCTTGCATAGCTGCTGTGGGGGTTAGGATAGGACAATTTGCAGGGTCTGAAGTCTGAGCAGTACAGCTCCTTTGACTTCTAATATGTGTCCCATGCTACAACAAATGTATACTGTGTATGTCTTCACAACCCCCAAACAGTTTAAGTTCATTAATCCTTTCAACAAAGTAATGATGTAAGCCATAAACACTGCAGTGTATATCCAACAGAATTTTCCAGAAAGTGCAGTGCCATTCTTATTATACTTATCAAAAGAGAAGGGCAACCCCAACTCCAGCAAAAACGATATTCAAGTGATTGTGCATAAATCTTGCCAACCTGCCAAATCATGGTAATATATGTAGAATGAATAGATAAACATGAAAACAACACAGAAGGGAAGTACTGTTGCCAGATCATGACATTCCATTTTCTCATTGAAATGCACTAAAATGGTTAGCTGGTCATGTTTCCTTGCATAGCTTATCACATCATGTGAACATGCAGTAGCCTGTAGAAGAAAAGGATTTCTCTATATGCCCTGGATTTAGCCAAGTAATGTATTATATAATTTGTAGTTCTAGTTGTGTTAATGCCATTTGTCTAATTTTGTGAGAAAACCTTCTTTCACATGATATAAATATATCTATATATATATATATATATATATATATATATATATATATATATATAGAAAGAGAGAGAGAGAGATAAGACAAATAAATATAAGATTCTGGCTAAACATATTTTAGATACAGACTTAACTCATGAGTGTAAATTCAGAGCTATTGATGTGATATACAAGAATACTAGAGGCGGTGATGTTAATAATACGTTAGAAATAGCTGAATGTAGGTGGATTGTTAAATTAAAAGCAGATGGGATTCCTGGACTGAATAATGCTATCAACACTAAACCTATACTAGCTAAGAAGTAAATGGAATATCGCTAATAGGCTAGATAAGTTACATATATATATTTAAATCGGGGTAAAAATAATTTTTTATGGTTTTGCAATGTTTTTTAAAAAGACTGGATTAATATGCAACTAATGAATCATTGTAATTCGATGGCTGTGTCACATGTTTTATCTTGTTTATTATAAATTAAATTGTAAATAAGTTGACTGTTAGCACTGATGAAGGCTAGAACCCGTGTTAATAAAATCAGCGTATCTATTCTCAGAATCTTTTTTTTTTTTTTTTTGGTTTTTGAGATAACGTTGGCTATTTTCCAGTATAGTTATCTGCAGCGTTTTCATTTTATTGGCTCAGTTGCAAAATATCCCCATCATTTTTACTTGGTCTGCTGTTAATAATTTAAAAAATTTGCCTTTAAGAATTTGTGACAACAGTCAGCCTTTGGCAAGGATTTAGTGAGAACCATCACAATCAGGTTCTCATTGGCAGTCCACCAATGGCCATATTTTAATACTTCAGTGTCACACTGTAGTGTACAGGTTTAGGACTTCCACTGAGGTTACTGCAAACTGTTCTCCACAGGGAAGCAGCCCAGTCCACCCTATCAGCAAACCACACATCAAGTTTAGATTTAAAGGATTCAAATATTTTTGCCATTCCAGAAAAAGTAACACCAGCTCTAATTTTAAAGGTTTTCCTCCCTGTATCAATACTACTTATTTATTTATTTAAAACTTGCTGACTGGGAAAGTCTGACTTAGAACGAGCCACTTTTCAGTGGAGACCCAGGGAGAAATGCTCTAGACTACCTATCACAATGTTTAGTAAAATATTATTCATTTTTGTTCCTATTACATTATTGTTTAACTTTATGTTCTAAAAGGACACTAGTGTGTCTTCATGTATACACTATACCTCAAGATCAATTTGTAACTGCACAAGCAATAACAAAAGAAACATTTTAATCTGTTTAACCTATCTATTTAGTTTTAAGCCATCACTAAATTAATTTTTTGAATAACTTCTTGGGTCCTTCTTGAGGATAGTTATATCCTTTATGTTATATGTGCAAAGGCTGGTTTCATATTCTAGTATTGGTCTCGCTCTTAAATAATGGTAGCAACACCGTAGTGATCCTATATGAAACAGAATGTAAGATTGTGTTGATAACACCAGTCGCTTCTAGCCTGATTGATTGCATTCTCTTTAAACTGCATTTTTTTCAGTTGAGATTATAACTTTTAGGTCATTAAAGTTAATATATTTTAAGATGAGCTCATTCACAATGGTATAAGAACATTACATTTTCTTACATGCAAAATTTGGCACTTCTTGCAGTTAAGTGATACCTGAGTTTGTAAGGAGCATTTTACACAGTTTATCTGGGTGCCCCTGGCAGTGTACCTGGTCTATTATAGCTGACACAATACTTTCCACCATAGCATTGTTATTAAATGTATGTAGCAAATAAGTGATATCATGTCGTAAAGTAAACAAGAATATATAAAGTAGGTAAGGACCCAAGGCTGAGGCCTGTAATGGAACTCTATTTCATACTTACCAGAGGTAGTATTTTGAACATTAGATAACAATGGCCTGCCAGATAACCAGAAGTATACCAATTTTATTACATACATATTTATATTCCACATTTTCATAGAACTTAGTACAGATCTATGTTGGACTGTATCAAAACCCTTTGCCAGGTATAGATATAAATAAGGTCAAGTTGCAAAGCCTTTCTTTATCCAGGGTTTCAAACACCTTATAAAAAAGGATAGCAGGTTAATCATATAGCATATTCTCCTGGCAAAGAAGAATATCCAAATAAGATAATTTCATGACATTTACTACACACAGAAGTATTACTCTTTCAAAAGAGTTGTACAATATACTTGTCAAGCTAGTAGGCCTGTATCAATTTTCCTTAACAGTCCTACCTTTTTTAAGAATATGCTTTAAATGCTCATATTTCTATCCATTGGTATAAAACTTGTTCCCTGTAACTGTTGAAAGAAAAAGAGTAAAAGAAGTTGTAAAAATTTCATGATGATCCACAGGAAATAGAAATTTATTCTGACTGAAGTGGGTTAACAAACATTTATTTTTTTTTTATTTTGTTTTTATTCAGTGTGTGTGTGTGTGTGTGTGTGTGTGTGTGTGTGTGTGTGCACATGAGAATTATGACGTGCACAGTATGACTGAAATGGGTACAGATGTACCTGGTGTATATGTAGCTATACTGGTGATCATGCATCTGCTATATATGTAGCTTTAATGGTGAATATGCACCTGGTATATATGTAGTTATACTGATAATTATACATCTGGTGTATATGTAGCTATACTGGTGATTTTGCACTTGGTGAATATGTAGCTATACTGGTGATCATGCACCTGTTATATATGTAGCTATAATGGTGATTATGTACCTGGTGTATATGTAGCTATACTGGTGATTATGCACCGGGTGTATATGTAGCTAAACGGTTAATTATGCACCTGCTGTATATATAGCTTTATTGGTGATTATGCACCTGGTGCATATGTAGCTGTACTGGTGATCAGGCACCTGGTGTATATGTAGCTATGCTGGTGATTATGCACCGGGTGTATATGTAGCTATACAGTTAATTATACACCTGGTGTATATGTAGCTATACTGGTGATTATGCACCGGGTGTATATGTAGCTATACTGGTGGTTACGCATGTGGTGTATATGTAGCTATGCTGGTGATTATGCACCAGGTGTATATGCAGCTATGCTAGTGATTATACACCTGGTGTGTATGTTGTTGTACTGGTGATTATGCACCTGGTGTAAATGTAGCTATACTGGTGATTATACACCTGGTGTATATGTAGCTGTACTGTTGATTATGCACCTGGTGTAAATGTAGCTCTACTGGTGATTATGCACCTGGTGTATATGTAGCTACACTTGTGATTATGCACCTGGTGTATATGTAGCTATATTGGTGATTACGCAGCCGTTGTAAATGTAGCTATACTGGTGATTGCTGTAGTTCTGCATTATCTTCCTGTTACTCATAGTAATGAGTTTGGACACATCAATTGCCACTGCTGCAATTCAGGAATCATATAAGTAGACAAAAATAAGCTGACCACACTGCTAAAGGAGGCTCACAAACAGAACAGCCAAAGAAAAATAAATGTGCGTCAACCAACATGGTCCAAGCAGTCCAAGCAAGATAAACTTCTCTTGAACACCAAAAATATATAAAGACATGGTTTATCGAAGAAGGTTAGCACTTTCGTGGGGTTACCGCTTCTTCAGACCAAATAGTATTCCAACAGCATTCTTGAGATCACTGATCTGCAACCTGTTCTACTGATGTTCCGGTGCCCGTACATCTTGGAGTTTCTGCTTATGTCCTTTGGTAATTATATTTTGTTGTGATATGCATTTGATACTACATATATGTTTCACTGACGTTAATCTAACAGTGTAGTAGTGTGTGGGCTGCAACACTACAAAATGCATGCTATTATTGCAGTTGTGTTGTACAGTTATCGGTAGTATTTTGAATGTCTTCTTATTTACCTCCACCGTAGACACCTATGGTAATGCAGCTACACTTACATAAGCTGGCAAACCATCAGATGTGTTAACTATGGTAATGCAGCTGCACTTACATATGCTGGCAAACCATCGGATGTGTTAACTATGGTAATGCAGCTACACTTACATAAGCTGGCAAACCATCAGATGTGTTAACTATGGTAATGCAGCTGCACTTACATATGCTGGCAAACCATCGGATGTGTTAACTATGGTAATAGGTTCATAGGTTCATAGGTTCATACTAGGCTATCTGCCCGAGGGCATTTATAAGCCTAGCCCATAGTTTTGTGGCTTACGCCACCCCTTTAGTTTGGAGAAACTATGCCCATTATTTTGCTGTGCCTCTGTCGAGCAGTGACACTGAGGTAACCCCTGGGGTGTATCTGCGATCTCCCATCCATTGGTCAAGATTCTTGCAGCTACACTTACATAAGCTGGCAAACCATCAGATGTGTTAACTATGGTAATGCAGCTGCACTTACATATGCTGGCAAACCATCGGATGTGTTAACTATGGTAATGCAGCTGCACTTACATATGCCCGGCAAACCATCGGATGTGTTAACTATGGTAATGCAGCTACACTTACATATGCTGGCAAACCATCGGATGTGTTAACTATGGTAATGCAGCTACACTTACATATGCTGGCAAACCATCGAATGTGTTAACTGTGGTAATGCAGCTACACTTACATATGCTGGCAAACCATTGGATGTGTTAACTATGGTAATGCAGCTACACTTACATATGCTGGCAAACCATCGGATGTGTTAACTATGGTAATGCAGCTACACTTACATATGCTGGCAAACCATCGGATGTGTTAACTATGGTAATGCAGCTACACTTACATATGCTGGCAAACCATCGGATGTGTTAACTATGGTAATGCAGCTACACTTACATATGCTGGCAAACCATCGGGTGTGTTAACTATGGTAATGCAGCTACACTTACATATGCTGGCAAACCATCGGATGTGTTAACTATGGTAATGCAGCTGCATTTACATAAGTTGGCAAACCATCAGATGTGTTAATAACGACAACCTGACCTTTATGTGTGTCCAGTGTCTTTTGTCTTACCAATACAGCATAGTTTATCTATAGTGCTTCTGTAGATGTGGTAATAACTTAAACTCCCATATCGAATACTGCAGGTTTGCTAGCTACTTTTGTAAGTATCCTCAATATGAATATACTTGGCACACTGTTGATTCCATGGAACTATTACTTACTGTATTTCCTTTATGCATTTTACTCTTAACCTCCAGCTACTGCATTTTCATAACATGTTTACCATACTTTATGAAAATATCTTGAAATACACTGGATGCTATTAATGTAAAAATTAAATTTAATTACTTTCATGTTTATTTATTTTGAAATTGTGTGCTTATTTGCAGTACTTGTTTATATAAGAGTATGACTACATGTTCTATACTATTAATGCCTTTGCATTTCATAATGTGGTATCCGGAACTTGTATATCATACTATACCATTCATGTGTATTTGTTTAATGTAGTAGATAATTGTGTAATGTTTTGTGCTTGTTAATTATTATGCTGCCTCTTTAAATTACATTTTTAAAGCAGAGATTTTTCATGTTTGTTGAATACTGTACATTTAACCATGAATCTTAGCAGCAAATATTAATGTTGCTCTTCTAGATTATGATGAAATTATTCTAAGTTTGAGAGCCCACACGATGCCTTTAGTTTCTGAGTGAAACTTGCAGCCATGTTTATTATGGATAATTACTTTGGAAACTCATACATTCCAGTGATGTGGGTGTGAATCCATATTAATGACCAAAACCCAGTAACCTATTGTTCTCAGAATACTGTCATGCTGCGTCTCTGTCATTTCACATTCTGTTATGCTTACAGTAATTTGCATTCAGCTTCTCATTCCTAGTGAATGATGCTTTCCTCAAAGAGTTTACCTGCCACATAGGAGATCTTGCTATAAATTCCCTTGGACATCTTCTTATGTATTATTTGATATTCTACTATCTAATTTAATTTGCAAATAGTAATGCTGCATGGGGCCCATGTTGGTAACTCATTCTGCAAAAATGTCTTAGCAGTTGCCTACAAAATCAATTATCTTATTCAAGAATTATTTTCTTCTGTTATTTGTATAGAATGCACTCAAAAATTACTTGGCTAAGTTCACAGCAGTAAACAGAAAGCATTTTCTCAGTTGTTAAACAATTTTACTGAAAATAATCTCATACTATATAATTGCAGTGAGAACGATCACATTTCGATGGAGATTCTGTAGCTGATTTAACACGATGCAGTGTTCATTTTAAATCAGCTACAGAATATGCATCGAAATGCGATCATCGTCAGACATCACCAACCCAGGATATTTCTCTCTCCTTCTCCATGATAAGTTGAAAGGGAGTTTGTGCAACAGCCTAAATTGTCCTGCTTTATTTTCTTCACAAGATCATTGTATTACATTAATTGACAGGTTAGCTAAGAATGGGATGGCTGGTGTCAGGTGAGTAACTGCAGGGAGTGAGTGGTAAAGTGAGAAGACATACCCCCGGATTCACGAATCCTCCGTGTAAGACTAAATAAGTCTTACTTGGAAACTGCAGTTGAACGGTATGATGTCAGCGTGCCATGCATATTCATGAGGGCATGCTGACTCCACTCCAAGTCTAACACGGACCATGCAGGAAGGCAGGGGGCATGTCTGACTGCCAAGCAGTCCTAAGGTCCACGCCCCTGCAAGTGTCTGAATTGTGAAATGTCAACACACATGAGCGAGTCCACTCAAATGTCAACATACCCAGCACTACACTTCCTCACATTGTAAACCCCCAGTAGAGTTATAAAATGTAAAACTTTTAATTTTTATAATTCCCGATATAGCTGCCCGTATTTGCGTGTGTTTGTGCGGGTGTGCCCATAGCTGAGCTGCAGTTAGCAATATCGACATTGAAGAGCATAATAAGAAATATGTATGCAAATCAATCCAAATAGCAATAGTGTAGTGGTAGAGCCTTCACACAAAGAGGAGGCATTCACGGTGCGAGTCCCACCACTCCCCTTTCTAATTTATGTTTTAAATTAGTATATGAAATAATTCCTGACATATATGAATAAAATTTTACTAAAAAGCATTGAAATGGCCTATGTATCAGTGAAAAAAATGTATATATAGAAATGTAAGAAGGATCTTGAGATATAAATGCCGTAGCTAAGCAGCGCTTTACCCAGTGCAATCTAGTTGCACACAGCTAAGCAGTGCTTTACCCAGCGCAATATAGTTGCCCATAGCTAAACAGCACTTTACCCAGCACAATAAGTTTGCATGGAGCTGCACACAGCGCTAACCAGTGCACTGTAGTGCAATGTGGAGCAACGTGGAGCAATGTAGAGCAAAGTTGCCTAAACACAGCCACACCCACTAGCCTGTCTGGACAGTAGTAAAATAAAAAGCAATGACAAGTTTCGAACCCGGGACACTGCGCACCATAATCAAAGTACTGAACCACTAAACCATGACAGCTTAGGATAAACATCCACTGTTAACATACATATACTTATAAATGGTATATTAACCATTGCTAAGCAGGTCTGCAGTCAGCCGAAAATTTTCAAAAATGGCCAATCACAAAAAAGTGCGGGAAATGCGGCATATTTAAGCTCCATAGGCGGGAATACTCACCACAACTGATTGTAGCTCCCATCTGCAGTTAGAAGGTCTGGTGCTGGAGAGGGCACTCACTTTCGAGCGCAATGCTGGGGCATCAAGGAGTCAAAATGCATGGTTTGGCTCCTTGTCTACCTTCATGAGTCTAGACTCCTGCAGGGCCAGTTCCAAGGGATGGAGTATAAAGCAGAGGCTTGGAACCGGTTAGCTCATGATCTCACCAGTGCCACAGGCGTCCTTCGGACAGGTGAGTAGGTCCGCCACCACCATGCAGACCTGAAGAGACGGAAGCAGGACCTACTGAACCAATGGATCCAGGAGGCCCGTCATATGCAAGATGCCCCACTACTGAGTAGGTAGCCATGGAATGCAGTATGTAAGACATGCTAATATAGTCTATATAATGGATAGGTATGTCTCAATATCCCTTCATTTACTTCACAGCTGCAGGTGTCTGTGCTGCGAATCAGCAAGCCTATGCAGATAGGCTGCTAAGGCTGTGCCACCAGACAGGTTAGTAATTATTCTGCATGTATTGTTATCTAAAATATGTGAGAGAGCCTGAAAAAAGTGTTGTAGCCCAATAATACAGCTATAAAATGTCCTGAATAATTTCTCTGCATGTACTGTTATATAAAATAAGTCAGAGAACCAGAAATAAAGTGTAGTAACCCATTAATAAAGGTAAAATAAGTCTGGAATACTACCTCTGCATGTACTGTCATATAAAATAAGTGAGCGAGCCTGAAAAAGAGTGTTGTAACCTATAAATAAAGGTATAATATGTCTTGAATAAGTCTTCCGTATGCACTGTAATATCAAATAAAGGAGAGAGCCTGTAGAAAAGTGTGTAATGTAATTAATAAAGGTATAATACATGGAGTGTGTCTGTGTCACTTACTTTGAAATGTTGTTGTACCCTTGCATTAAATAAATGGTACTGTTGTATTAAGTGCTGTCAATCCACAGTTGAGCAGTCCCATATAAAGTGGAATAAGGACGTGCCAGTAGCTGTGAAGCATATATACAGTCCTCAGCAGTTGGTAAATGGCTGGCATGCATAGGTAAATCTGGCACATGAGTAGCTTGTCAATGTGTTCCCCAGAAATGTGAGTGTGCTACATGAAATGTAGGGTTCTGTAGAAATTTAATTGAAAATGTCACGTGAACACATCCAGATATGTAGATACATAAATATAAATAAAAAAATATAACTATGTACAGTGGCGGCTGGTGACTTCAAATCACAGGGGGGCTGCAGGAGACAGCTGAATGGGTGGGGTCAAGGGGAAGGGGTTTGGTCAACCATAAAGGGGAGGAGCTATGCACAAAACCACAAAAAATAACTTTAATTAAATACGCTGCCCTGGGTGGCAAACCATCATTATGAAAGTCCAATCAAGACAAAAATAAGTGTAGAAGAATAAAAATATTTCAATGCATTGGCTGCATGACAGCTTACTTAATATCTAGATGGAAACAAAAGGTTGTGAGGCATGAAAAAATAAATTACTTTTTAAATACATTACTGGAATGCCAGTCAAAATCAAGTATAAGAAAAACCAGAAGCACTCAACTCAAGCCACTTCTCCATGCACTGCAGTTCTAATTATAATTTGTATTCAGCTTTATTAAAGTACCAAGTAACATGCTGAAAGTAGAAATCTCTGTGATGCCCCCACTTGTAAAAATGTTTCTTATCCAAAAAGACCTGCTGCCTGACAACTTGTTTCATGGGGAAAACATGATAAAAGTAAAAAATGAAAAGCAAACAAGAAACAAGCTCAAGATACATTGCTTAAAGGATTACTGTACAGGTTATGGACCACACATGATTGGCATTCTGTTTAGTTTATGGGTAAAGTCTGTAGAGATGACTGGAAGTCTCCAACAAGTGTAATGAGCTTTTAAAATAATGGAATTCTGTCCTTTAATACCCAAGGCTTATACATTATCTAGTCAAGTATTCTCTGCATGGCAACAACAGAAAGGCTTTCAGTGTTGGCAATTCTTTAACAGTATGCTTATTAAAGCTTACTTGCATCTTACGATGTCAGACAAGCTTACCTTATGGTCATTAAAGCATTGCTACTTAAACACAGAGCAACAGGCACTTTGAGTAATAAGCATAAATCTGAGTAATAAGCATAAATCAACAGTACAAAAATATGACAGAAACCAGACCATTCTGCAAAATCAAGGACAGATGAAAAGCCACTGTAGTACTTATGCAGTGTGTCCTCCCCATCCAAGGTAGATACAACTACTCCTTGCCTTGCTTGGACACATCCAGAGTCACTACATGGGGAGTGGGGTGCAACAAGCATGTCACAATTTGAAATCTCTCTGGCTGACTGTGATGGCCCTGACACATTTGTCATACCTCTCAACCTCAAGAGCAAGAAATCTGGACAAAGCCATACACAGAAGTGGGACAAAGGCCCAACAATAAGGACAATTTTTAAATATTGCTCTAATAAACTTAGAAAGATAATAGAATAGGTCTTGCATTAGTATGAATTTTCTGTAGGGTATAAAATCTGAAACTCAAATGTCTGTCATTTTCTAACTTCAGTCTTTAGTGATTTGCCACTAATTTGCCAAAAAACACAATTTTATGAAAAATGGACCAGAAATGTGATGCAAAAATATAAAATAGACACACAATACAGCTGCTACCTGTCAAAGAAGGGACACTTTAATATTAGTACTGCTACCTTGAGCAGCTGACAAAATAAAATAATCTACATGCATTTCAAGTAATCTATAACTTTGATTATTACAGTTATTTCTTAATTGTAAACCCTCCATGTTTTCTTCCAAAATTGCTATTTTATGGAGGGATTATTAGGGGAAGAGCAACATTTTGAGCCAAAATTGGGGACAGTTGAGAGGTTGGCTATGCCTAATTCTATAAAGCAATTTATTTGCATGTACCTCTCAACCTGTTAATGCAGTAAATCTGAACAAGGCCAAATATATTGGGGGCACATATAAACAGTATTAAAAATTGCTCTTGTATAAATTGAAACAGTTGATAGAACAGCTCTTACTTTAACATGCATTTTTCTGAAGGTTATGAAGTCTGAAACTTATTATTTAGTGACTTCTGGCAAATCATTTAGGAATTAAAACTACAAATTTTATGAACAACAAACCAAAAATAAGAAGCAAAAATCTATTCATTCTTTGAAAATCTGGACAGTTGGGAGGTATAGTTCAGCTGGGCCTGTCTGAGTTTGCTGCCCTTCCCCCCTGACAAAATAATGGTTGAATGGAGCCTCTGCAGCCATTCCAATGAACCATTACTTGGCTATTTCACTCCATTTACCATAAACACTAATGTGCATACTGCTTTACTTCTATGATGAGTTGGACTTCATTTGAAAGTTTTATTTTGTATTTTACAGCACAAACACTAAGTCATCTGTTAAACAAAGCAATGCAGTCTCACAATGAAAACTTAGCATTAAAACTTCTCTGCCCTTGAAACTCACATTCATTGAAACAGCATTGAAACCCACATTCAAAGAAAATACATTTTGCCAGTGGCAGATAAAGATTAATTTTGGGCTGTTTTTGAATCATAGGCCCTTGCATATGAAACATACATGTGCTCTTTGATACACCTTCCTCATTGTACTAAAATTATATTCCTTGTACAATACAGTACACTTGTTAGAGGGTGTTTTAAATTTGTTTTGAACATTTTTCCAGTAAGCAATGAAACAAACCATATGCACCCATAATGGCAAAACTGCCCAGTTGAGAACATTTATCATAAAAAAGTCTACTCAGACTTCCACAGTCCACCATTATTAGTAAATATACACAATTCTACAGTCCACCATTATTAGGAAATATGCACAATTCCACAGTCCACCATTATTAGTAAATATGCACAATTCTACAGTCCACCATTATCAGTAAATATGCACAATTCTACAGTCCACCTTTATCAGTAAATATGCACAATTCTACAGTCCATTATCAGTAGATATGCACAATCTCTGAAGTAAGTCATCTAAATAATTCCACATTAAAGAAATCTGTAACTAATGAATCGGTTGCTGCTAGCAATCACCTTATATTTCATGGTTTCATCGAAAAATAAAGTGTCTGTTGCCCCTCAGGAATAAATTGCCTATATTACATTAAAAAATGATAAGCTAGTAATAATATTGCAAGAGGAAATGGATGACAAACTGATAACGAACTCATAGTTAGTATCTTCACCAAGGAGAACATTCTCAGTACGGCAGCATCCACCCCTTGTGGGAGTAGAACCCACAGCCTTCTGCATCAAAAGCAAGTACACAACCTGTTGTGCTATAGTATTAACTTGGCAAAGCACTAAACTTATATTCCCCTGCAGCTCTCAGCTCCTTGTAAAATCTACTCAATACTCAACTGCATCTCAACTTCACAGCTCTAGAAAACTGGAAAAAGCCAAAATGTATGGGGGGGGGGGGTCAAAAGCCCAAAAAGCAGGGACACATTAAACATTGCTTGTATAATCTTGGAAAGTTGCTAGAATAAAATGTTGTGCTGCCACCATATATTTTACTGCCAAGGTCCCTGAGCAAAAAACAGTCAGAGTAACATACCACTACGCCACATCAGCTGCTTTGTAAAAGAGAGGAAGACTGAAACTTAAATGGCTATCATTTAGTGAATTCAGGTCTCACCATAGCTGTTAACCTCTCAGTACAAGACACCTGGACAAACCCAGTAATGAGGGAATACAGCCCTCAAACATATTCAGTGAATTCAGTTCTTGCCATAGCTGTCAACCTTAGCACAAAAACCTGGACGAAGCCAATAATGGGGGAATACAGTCCCAAAAATAGGGACAAATTTAAAATATTCATCTTACAAACTTAGAAAATTGCTAGAAAAAAAGGTTGTGCTAATATGTATTCTGAAGAACATGAAGTTTGAAATTCAAATGCCGGTCAATTTTACTGCGGACAGAACAAAAACAATTTACAGCAGAGACGCAGGGATTAATACTGCAGACACGTCTTTGTAAAATGGCAGAGCACCAGAGCAAATCCAGACAAACACAGGGAGGAGATGCAGACTCCACACAGAAGCCACCCCAACCAAGAATCTAACCAGAAAACCTATAGCTGTGAGGCAACAATACTACCACTGCACCACCAATTATGCAAGGAATTAAACATTCAGAAACCTGAAGTCTGAAATTCAAATGCCTGTCAATTTTACTGCGGACAGAACAAAACCAATTTTCAGCAGAGACGCAGGGATTAATACTGCAGACACGTCTTTGTAAAATGGCAGGGCACCAGAGCAAATCCACACAAACACAGGGAGAAGATGCAGACTCCACACAGAAGCCACCCCAACCAAGAATCAAACCAGAAAACCTACAGCTGTGAGGCAACAATACTACCACTGCACCATCAATTATGCAAGGAATTAAACATTCAGAAACCTGAAGTCTGAAATTCAAATGCCTGTCAATTTTACTGCGGACAGAACAAAACCAATTTTCAGCAGAGATACAGGGATTAATACTGCAGACACGTCTTTGTAAAATGGAGGGCACCAGAGCAAATCCACACAAACACATGGAGGAGATACAGACTTCACACAGAAGCCACCACAACCAAGAATCAAACCAGAAAACCTATAACTGTGAGGCAACAATACTACCACTGCACCACCAATTATGCAAGGAATTAAACATTCAGAAACCTGAAGTCTGAAATTCAAATGCCTGTTAATTTTACTGCGGACAGAACAAAAACAATTTTCAGCAGAGACGCAGGGATTAAAACTGCAGACACGTCTTTGTAAAATGGCAGGGCACCGGAGCAAATCCAGACAAACACAGGGAGGAGATGCAGACTCCACACAGAAGCCACCCCAACCAAGAATCAAACCAGAAAACCTGTAGCTGTGAGGCAACAATACTACCACTGCACCATCAAATATGCAAGGAATTAAACATTCAGAAAGCTGAAGTCTGAAATTCAAATGCCTGTCAATTTTATTTAACATTTGTTAATCAGGACAGTCTGACTTGGAACAAAAAAACAATTTTCAGCAGAGGCCCAGGAAGAAATAATGCAGACATGTCTTTGTAACATGGGAGGACACAAAAGCAAACCCACACAAACACAGGGAAAAGATACAGACCCCACAAAGAAGGAACCCCAACCAAGAATCAAACCTGAGAACCTGCAGCTGTGAGGCAACAATGCTACTACTACACCATCAAATATCAAGCATTAAAACATTTACAAACCACAGATATTATGAGGAACAGATCAGATAAAATATGAGGCAAAAATCTGCAATTTATTTACAAATGGTGGTGGGTAGGGAACTCAAGTCTTTAACACCTGCATACAGGGTACAGGGTTCAAGCCTGAGGTATTCCCTACCACACCACCATGAGCACCTGGGGCATTTACACACACACACACACACACACCCACACACTCTTTCAAGTATGAAAGCAGCAAGCACCACACACTTCAGATAGTAAATACAAGCACACACCATATATTCAATCAAGTACCATACACTTACCTGTCCATTCTCCATAATATCCATCCAGTTAACGTCCTGCCTGTGGAAGACCTGCAAGATCCCTGCATTCAAAAACTCCTTCCCGAGATTGGCGAGACTGTTCTTAAATCCTGACTGCTGCTGTTGCAGTCCGGCCCCGACATATTCTCCCAGTGAGTCTGTGCACGTTAAATGTGCACAGATGTCTCCTTGTGTCCCCTTATGGGGACTGCTGGACTGCCAGGAGCATGCACATAGACGTGCAGTAGTCGGGACTACTGTGCATGCGCGAAGTCTGTGAAATTTAAAACATTTTTTTTTTCTATTTTTTATTTTCTTTTTGATTTGAGGGGGCTGCAGTCCAGCAGTCCAATAGCACGGGCCGCCCCTGACTATGTAGCAGTAACATCTGCATCTTGGACAGTTAGTATGTCAGATATAGGTCCGGTATATAATGAACTAGCCAAACCCATTACACAACCTAATGCATGTTGCCTAGTGTAATAATACATGTAGGGGATATACACCTGCAATCAAAAGGAATGTAGTGTAGAGTAAAAGTACTTATAAGATGTTAATTGAGGTTTCTTTTTACACCCTACTCTATGTGCATAAACAATGCAATTCCACACCTCAATGGGTATGTCTAATCTCAAAACACTTGTTGGGACATATGTCCTATTGCTCTATAAATATCTGAATTTACTTTGATGCATGTGCCCTGTTCAAACACCAATCATCCCTGCATGCTTTTGTAATGTCCACTGTCATTCGATATATGCATGTGTTATGCTTGCTGTTCAACTGTTGGAACCGTGGTGTGTTGGGTTAATGGGAATATTACTGCATGCTGTTACAACTAATTTGGAATGCTGTTGTCTATGTTGTAATTAAACACACCTAATCACAGAACGTATGGGAAGGCCGGTCCCAGCAGACCCACCTGTCCCTCCTCAGCTGGCGATTGCACCTGGCACCAGCAGGTCTGGTGCCCAGCCCAGGCTACCCTCCTCCATTGGTCCTGTGCCACCTTCGGGTGAAAGCGCTGCAGGGGATGGGGCTCGTCCTCCCTGCAAGCGTGGGTGGAGAAGGGCCACCTGTCACCCTCTGAAGGGTCCGGGTTGTAGGGAGATCCAGCATTTATTCGCTGATCCCCTACGCCAGCTCGAGGCAGGAGTGGCACGACTCATAGGTGAGCCTGCCCCTCCTATGCAGCCTCTAGCACAGCCACCCTCAGGGCTGTGAAGGTACAGTGGTGACTGCCCATGAGTGGGGATCTCAGTCCCACTGTTACCATCTGTGGGCTCATGGGCTTGCGATTTCTAAACATCCGTCCCCATCAATCGTGTTCACCCACCCCATGTGTCATACTCTGCCCCTGTATGCATCTTGTTTGTCTTGTCTGTTTACCTCTCCAACCTACCTCCCCAAATATACCTACTTCATCTACCTCACATTCCACTCTCACCTGAAAAAAAAAAGGGCAATCTGTTCCCACAAAAAAATCATGCCCCATACATAGCTGCCCATTTTGCACACATGTCTTCTGGACATGTAAACTGATAATTAGAATTGGCAGTACAACAAACTTTGTTGTCCTCACCCCTCTCTTAGGGGTGGAAGGTTTCAAATGTCACTCCAAATTTGTAACATATGCACAGCTGTTGTTGGTAAAGAAATGGGCAGCTATGGACCTTCCCTACACCCGTCCTGCACATCCCGAGCTGGTTTCCCCACTGTCTTTCCCTCTTTGTGCCCCCTTTTTCACCACTTTTCTATCTCCCCATTTTCTTTTCTTTCAAAGAAATTAGTGCGGGGGTTAGTGGGTGTAAGCACTTTTAAGCAGTAGTTAGTGGGTTTGAGCGAGTGTGCGCATGTGTGCGCTAAGTTTAGCATCGCTAAGTGTTGCGCAAACTCGAGCAAATCCACTTACAACTGCTTAAAAGTGCCTTAATCACTCTGTATGTCAGGGCCCTTGTTCTGCTCAGCAGCAGAATAAAACAACTCTGGCAGTCTCGAACCCCAGACCTTGGACACACTTGACTGCATGAAGTACCACTAAGCCACAACAGATATACAATAACTTGGTGCTGAAATAAATATATCATGCAATACAATGAGTGAATGTAAAGGAAAAATAGGAAGGCCATAACACTAAGCTTGTTCTGTGGATCTTTACCAGCAATTGTTGTGGAATTGCATTACATGACTGTGATAAGAGAAGCAGCCATTCTAGCACCAAATGATGTTATAGAGGCACTTTACAACTACCACATAGAATCATAGCATGACAAACACTGGCATATCTGATTAGGGCAGAGGCCATACTTCCTAACTGTGACTACTTTTCAGGGATGTCCCTGATTGTGAAACATATTTTAGCTGTGTCCCTCTGAATCTCCCTGAAAAGTACTGACATTAGTCAGAGAGGTGGTGTATTACACAATGAATAATGACAATAATAATTGTACTTCATAAAAGGTGTACTAATCTGTATGCACTGCTTCACTCAAGTCTACAATTACTGCCTCTATTATTTGGAAGGTGCACCTCACTTTTAACTACCTATCCCTGACTCCAAGCAAATATGTAGTATGATATAAACTAAAAAAACTTTGTACCAAAACAAAAAATAGTCAAAAACTAGTCTGGAACAAATAGATACACTTCAAGGATGAAATAAAGACACTTTAATAGAACATTTTAGTGCTTTCATCTCCATATGAGACTTCATCAGAAATAAAACTGAACCACCAATTTGATTGCCTTTAAATACTAGAAGTATTATGACATCACCATCACTTGATTTAAAAAGACATTGCCATAAAAATATTTATCATAAGTTTCAATCCTAATTTTACTTCAATATTTTATAAATTAATAAATTTCACCTAATAAATTACTATAACTTTTAATTACATATCAAAAAATGTATAGTTGTTGTTTATTTCCTGTATACGGCAGCCACATGGTGGTACTGTGTGTATGCAGACACACACACATAATCCAAACTAAGTTATGATACTAGAGAAATACACATTAACACGACACACTATATGCTTCACTGAGAGTTTTCATTTCCACTGCTATATTTGTAGGATGCTGACATCATCAGACTTGCCAAAGAGGAATATACCACTTTTAAGGTGTTTTCCTAGTCTCCAAAAAGGGCACTCCTCTCAAAGAAAATCACACTGAAACATACACACACAGCGATTGCAGGACTTAAACCCCTATCTAACTATGCTGTGATACTAGAGAGATACACATTAACACAACACGCTATATGCTTTGCTGGGAGTTTTCATTTCCACTGCTATATTTGTAGGATGCTGACATCATCAGACTTGCCAAAGAGGAATATAACACTTTTAAGGTGCTTTCATAGTCTCCAAAAAGGGCAATATTCTCAAAGGAAATCATGCAGACACATACCCACACACACTCAGCAATTGCAGGATTCAAACCACTACTGAACTATGCGACGACACTGCAAATATACACATTAACACGACATGCTATATGCTTTACTGGGAGCATTTATTTCCACTGCTATATTTGTGGGATGCTGACATCATCAGACTTTCCAAAGAGGAATATAACACTTTTAAGGTGTTTTTCAAGTCTCCAAAAAGGGCAATACTCTCAAAGGAGAGCACACAAACACATACCCCTACACACACACACAGCAATTGCAGGATTCAAACCCCTACCTACCTATGCTATGATACTGAAGGGATACACATTAACACAACGAGCTATATGCTTTACTGGGAATTTTCATTTCCACTGCTATATTTGTGGGATGCTGATATCATCAGACTAGACATGGTAATGTGTGTGCACTTAGTTTTATGCAATCCCAGGACTGAGCCATGGGGGACATCAGGTGTTACCAGCTTGAACAGGACTCCACAATTCTTACCTTGTGTGATCTATCTGTGGCCCATTTGCCAATCCATCTGATGACAATACATATTTATGCGCAGGTTGTTGATTTTGTGGATACGACATGTGTCTGGGATGTTGGAAAAGGGCTATTCAAAGTGTATGTGGGACGTGTGTAGCTCATTTCAATGATGTATGTCCTGGGTGGCTGCCTTGCAAACAGTCTAGCAGGTTTGGGAACCATGATCTGCCCATGACCAAACCAAAGTTGGTAGGGTTGTGTGTTTATAGGCTTCCAATAGCTCTGTTTCTGACTTCAATCATGATGGACTCCATGGCCTTGCAGATCAGACTTCTTAGGCTTATAAGACTATAGTTCTCATGGACTGTTGTGCACCAACACTTGTGTAGTGTGCCATATGTTGCTGTAACCCATTCAACAGTTTCATATCCTGTAGAGAGGGTGAGGCTCAACAGACTGTTCAGGTGCAGGGTCTGTTTGTTCTGCAGTTCACTTATGACACATATTGGGGCACAATGTAATCCGAATGATGCCATGTTTTCAGCTTTGGAAGGATCTGTTTACCCATTCTACATGTGATATCTCCTGGTATGATGATAGGGCCTTTTGCCAGTGGGAGGTGGGTATGTATGTATGGGCCTGTCTGACAGGATGTTGGCATTGTCAGTCATTTACAGTTGGCCCTAACTCAGGACATATATGAGTGTACATTGCTATTTATGACATAGCTGAAGGAAGTGTCATGGTTCTGTATGGACTCCTTCGCAGATAATCTTTCCATGACCTGGACTGGATGGTGTTTGGAGTGCACATTGTTTATTGATGATACCGATTTCGGATTTTTTATTTTATTTGCTTTTCAACTTTCTATGAACAACCTAAGTATCTGTAGTACATATTTGATTATGACAGGGTTCCAATATATTATATATGTGTCTGTTGTCATATCACTGTGTGCACAAGTCAGGATTGGTGAATTGTGAGAGGTTCCTGGGTTAACACATGCAACTGCCAGATGTGTGTGGCCCACTGCTGTACTCAGACATGGCCTAAGTGTGTGAGCATGCCCAGTTTGGCCTTTCAGTATGTTGTTGCCTGACATTTGCCTCATTTATTCAAGTGTGTGAGCATGCCTAGTGTGACCTTTCAGAATGTTGCTGTGTGAAGTCCACTACATTTGTTGACGTGTGTGAGCACACAAATATTAACATTTATACTATATGTGTGTTGTAAATCAAGTTGTATTTTTACTGCAGGGCTCACCTTTGTGTCATAACTCTACAGGGATTATGCTGTGCCTGCAGGGTTTCCATGAGACACTTTGCATAGACTTATCAACATTTCTTCATACAAGCTGACCAGTGAAATACTGTCATGGTTTAGTGGTTCAGTTCTGTGACTATAGTGCACAGTATCCTTGGTTCAAGGACTGTCACTGCTTCATACTTTCATACCGGGCAGACCAGACTGTTTAAGGAACAGTAAAGCAAATATGACCATGTTTACCTACTTTGACCAAACTTGCCCAGCATTGCTCATCATTAACCAACATTGCTGAGCGTTGCCCAATATTGCTCAACATTGCCCAAAGTTGTGCTACTTAGTGTATGCAATTTTGTTTACATATACTAAATAGTGGTAAAAGCTGTTTAGTACTGCTTTATATTGCTTAAAACATGGCAATCATGCCTCAGTTGGTGCTGCAGGGCTGCCTATGTTGGATGCACATAGTACACTCCCTATACATGTTTGAAAACAGGTAGTGTCAAGTTAGGCATCTCTTTTACTATATGTGCGAGTCAGAGAGAGGTATCATTTCCAGAGTTCCTATTGAGCCAGTGTATATGCTATGCGTTGCTTCTTTGCCAAGGCCAAAGCATACTGGGTATGCCTCCTTCTGCCTACTGGGGCAGGCTCAGGTTGTTCCTCCTCCGAGTCATGCTCTGCCTGTGATGGCCTTGGCAATGGTGGGGGGCTGTTTGGCACGGCCCTATGCTGCTCCTGCTGCAGCTGTTTTTTCAGGATCATATTATGTAGCATAGCACATACCATGACTACTTGGGTACATGTAGTTGGTGAGTACTGCAAGGCTCCACCAGATGTGTCCAGACACCGGAACCGTGACTTGAGCAGCCCAAACACACGCTCAATTACATTTCGTGTTTGTGTGTGTGCCTCATTATGGCGTTCCTGTTCAGATGTGTGTGCATTTCTGATGGGTGTCATCAGCCACAGCTCCAGTGCATATCCAGCATCCCTCACTAGGTGACTATGAGGGATTTCCCCATTGGAAAATCTCTGGTACAGCTGCGTCAGATGCCAGATGTGGGAATCGTGATAGCTTCCAGGGCAGCCAGCACACACATTCATTATTATGCCCTGGGCATCACACATAACCTGGCAGTTGATGGAGGGGAAACCCTTGCAGTTAAAGTAGGCCCTACCCCGCTCACCAGCTGGTGCTTTGATGCGAATGTGCGTGCAGTCTATTGCACCCACTACCTCAGGGTATTCTGCTATTTGATGGAAAAGACGCATATTGCTGGCCAATACCTCACGGGAATTGGGGAAATATACATGATCACCTACATGTGCTGACATGGCATTCAGGAACTGGTGCAGTTCCCTGGATGCTGATGCCTGTGAAATCCCCATCATATCACCAGTTGGTCTCTGGAAGGTACCTGTTGCTAGTATTCTTAGGCGAACACATACCTTGGGTTCCACTGGGATGGGTTCCCCTCTGTTGGTTCTGTGTGTGAGGTGTGGCCTGCACAGCTCAACAATTTGCTGCATGAGGTCTCTGTCCACTCTATAGCACTCCACTATCTCCAGCTCATGTAGCCCCTGGTAGGTTACCCTGGGCCTGTACGCTCTTCTCTGTCTCCTCACTGTGGGTTGCTCAGCAGCATTCACATTGTCACCACCCTCAGCATGTTGCATATGTCGCCTTATAACAGCAATGGCAGCCCCTAACATTTCTTTGTCTCAGTAAAGCTTTTTCAGTTTTCACTTCTTTTAGCTTACTGCAATGTTGCAGTGTCTCTGAGAAAAACATAGTGGAAAGTTGTTTGCAGAGTTTTAAGTGCTGGGCTGGGCTGGGCTAGTGTACTGCCCGTGTAATTGACTGATTCTGATTGTTTTTGCCTGCTAGCTCTGCTAGTTCTCCTTGGTTAACTTTCTACTATTTGTTGTGCTTCCTTTTCCCTTTCTGTTTCCACAGGGGGCAGCTCCATGCAAACACGTGCACACAAGCTCACACGCACGCAGACGTGCTTACACGGCCTAACACTTGCTGACTCCAGCTTAAATGCGTGCACACAGGCGCAAACGTGCTTATACAGGTTTCAACAGCCTTACACTTGCTTACTCCAGCTTAAACGCGCACACAGGCGCACACGCTCACACAGTCTTACTCGGTTTTACAGGCGTGCACACGTTACTGCATGCATGCAAAATCATGCTCATCTGTACCACCCTTTGGGCCACAGTCAGATAGTGAGCTGCTGGAAAACAGTGACTAGGTCCCAAGCAGTTTGGCAAAAACATTCCAACAACAAGTTAGCAAATCTGTCATTTTGGGACCAGTACAGATTTCTCAAGACAATCCTTTATTAAAAGAGTAGAAATACTATGATGACTAAAAACAATGTCTAGCTGTTTCTCCTGGCAATTGATCTCCCAAACATTGGTGCAAAACTAGTGGCCAAAAACAAAGCATTGCAATTTTCTTACAAACAAAGTAACAGATTATTCCTCCCTACAGTGTACAAAGATGATCCTGCAAAGTTCTACAATGCATTAGCTTTTAATTTGCGGTGCCCTTAGAGAAATGCACCAAACAAAACTGACAAGCTCAGGAACAGCATTTACTCTAGTAGATAATTACAAAACCTGATAGGGGTCAGCTAGAAACTGGTCAGTTAGGATATGCCCATACTACTGATGCCTAGCAAGGGGAATTGCAAGAACATTACAGAGCTTGAGCCTACAATTAAAAAAACAATGAGAATTATAATAATAAAACAATGGAAGCTCAAAAATTATAATAATAAAACAATGGAAGTTCTGTATAGCTATATCTTGTGGTGCAGGAGTACTTCCACATAAACCTTGTGAGTGAAATAAAAAAAAAATGTAGATCAAAAGAGAAGGGTAATTTAGAAATAAAAGCCTGAAAAACATAAAACAAGTATAAAAATGCAACAAAATATGGATTGGAAAAGGTCCATTCCACCCTCACTAAACATGATACACACTACACTCCTTACAGATCATTTATACCAGCTCAAAACATAAGTGAGTAAGTAAGTCAGTAAACACATAAATAAACAAATAAATAAAGTCCTTACAGAGAGAGAAAGACAGCAGAGGATCTTAACAGTTTTGGTACTCAAACATCTGTCTATAATATAGTGTCATGCTGCACATCCCTGTAAGTAAAAGGAGACCTTTTTCTTGAAGGAAACATAAAAAACAATCAACCATGCATGAAAAAGTACCTTAGCTTTATTAAAACTACCTTCCTCACCTGGCAAGATGAGCGCCTTGTCACCAAAGGTAAAGCCTATGGAATGGAGACTAGAAACAGAAAACAACATCACAGAATGGAGCAGTATCACCAAAGCCATCACTTTGTTCAATTCATTTGAAGACCTGCACAGCTAAGGAATGACTGATTACATTTAAGGACTGCCTACTCTGAGTCTCTGTTCCAGGCCAACAAAACAACATCCTTGACATAGCTGACCATAATAGGCAAAATACTGTAAACCTTGAATGCCCATAAAGCATTGGAGTTTAATAACATAACCATACATAAAACATATCTGTAGCCAAAAAAAAAAATAATAGCCTTGCTTAACAACCCAATACAGCTATATGTTGAAGCAAATTAAACATAACCAAAGGGACAATCCAGATTTATGTATATAAAAACTGGTGCAAACTGGTAAAATATGAATCAAAGCTATACAAATGTAACAATTCAACATTACAGTAAGTAACAAGGTATCAAACTGAATGTTAGTATCATGGACGAGTCATTTCCTACATGTCCCCCTTAGACAAATCAGAATCCACAAAACAGGTAATAAAAGTAAAACAATTACATTTTGCCCAGTCAGCTCATAAACTCCCATTACCAAACAATTATATAAAATGTACTTGTAAATGCTTCATGAGCAATTTGCAGTCCATATTGCAAAACAGCATTAGATGGAAATGGTTATACGATGTTTACATTTTCTCTTTCAGGTAAACCAATGAGCAACACCACTAATCTTTTAATCAATTATTCCAGGGAATAAGCAGTCATTCAACAGAACAAGGAAAAAACCCTCTCTTCTGCTTATAAAAAGTGATATAACAATTATAACCCAACCCACCAAGGCATGTAGTATTATCACTGATGACCTGATGACACTATCTAGCTCCACTCCTTTGGAAAATATGTCCACAGATCATCCTCAATGGGAGATAAATCCTTAACCAGACACTGGTCAAATGGATCAAGAAAGGAAGTGTCATGGCTGTACATTGATTAAACATATTGAAAAACAATATATTCTATTTCAGGTTGTGAAAACAGTATAACTCCTATATTGTCAGCCAAAGATTTTAGAAGAATGGAATCACTCTTAAAATCTTCAGTCCTAAAAGGGATTCAAACTGTCAGTTTAACCCTGAGCAATTCAATGCAATATTCTTAGAGCTGACAACCATAAGTACTCAAAATGAAACAAACCTACTCAAGCACTTTTGCCTATCTACAGTAAAATGTGTCTGTTATTCGTCTGTGATAAATGTCTGTTACCTATCCATAATGTGTTTTTTGTTTTATCTGTAAACATTTCATATTATCCATAAATGTTCCACATAAGGAAAAAAAGTACTTTGAAATGTTGGCTGAGTCACTGAACTCAGTAGGCAGATTGCAAGATGAATGCTTGATAAATACAGGAAACAAAGGCACAGCTGTTATATAATACTGTCAAAATGTGTGTTTGAAAGACAGCTCATCACTTAGAGCAGGAAGGATAATGTAGTCTCATGTACCTCTGATGTTACTACCCTGGAGCCCTATAGTTCAGATTGAAAATCTAGTAATATGTGCCTGCTGCCCAGGCAAGTGATTATATTGTATGTAATGTAGGAGTAGTCCTCTTTTTCAATAGACTATTCAACAAGTGCCACTTTTTCAATTACCGCCATATGAGAGTCATGTTCTTTAATCACAGCTTCATAGATAATTAAAAGGCAGTTGATTAGGTGGATCACCATGTGTTTCTCATTTTAATAAGGGATTGTGGTGGCAGACCACGAGGATATTTACAGTTACCTACCCATTCGGTTAGGTTGATTCTGAACAGGGCTACGGAACTGCATTGTTTAATATAAAGGGGAAACCTGATGCATAGAGGAAAGGAATCATTCCTTCCAGGAGGTTCTTTTGATGTTATGGTGGAGGATTAGGTCTCTCAAATGAATGAGGATGGTATTATTGATTTAGCAAACATATAAGAAGAGAGCAGTGCAGGCTCATTTGAAGCATTATAGGCAGACATAAGTTATTACAAATAAGTCTGATCAAAGCAAAGAAGAGAGAGAGGTTTTAGGCCTTTTACTTAGGACATAGAACTCAGACCCTTCATTTTCCTAGTGTGAAAATCTTTTAATCTTTCACTTTGGGTCACATGTTAGGACAGGTGGTGGATTAAGAGTACCTTGGGCCTTGGTCTTTTTTCAAACTATCCCCCCCCCCCACACACACACACACACATACATTTTAGGACCATGCATAAATGTGTGTTCTTTGAATTACCTTTAACACTGCTAGATATGTTACAAGAGAAGAGTTGTTTACTGTTTCTCTTGCTACATCTGATTTCAATGAGTGTCTTGTTTTGCTTAAAAAAGACAAGTGTTTTTTTTTTTGCAAAATCTGAAATAAATGTTTTAAATGAAATCCAAATCTGCAGTAATAATTGCAAAATAAAGAAAAACAGTATGTACACTGACAGGTTTAAACAGTGATTAACAATCATGTAATGGGGTATAGGTATGGCTGGCAGAGACATGGTTCTACAGAGAGCCTCATTTGTCCACAATCCAACTCTCCTGATGCTAGAGGTGTATGGTGCAACAATATGGCATTATCGTCCATTTGAGTAGATCAAATCTAACCCAGCCACTGGGGATGCACAAGCCAGTGCATTTCTTTGTGCCAGTCCCAAGCCCGGATAAATGGGGAGGGTTGCATCAGGAAGGGCATCAGGTGTAAAAATTCTGCCACATAACTTATGGTGTGAAAATTTCATATTTCCATACTGGATCAGTCGAGGCCTGGGTTAACAACGACTGCCACCAGTACTGTTAGCCAACAGGGTGATGGTGGAAATTGGGCTACTGTTGGCCGAAGGAGAAGAGAAGGGCGAAGGCATGCCCGAAGGCAGGAAGAGAGGAGGAAGGGTAGGAGTGTAGCAGTGAGGGTAGGAACTTTGAATGTTGGCAGTATGACTGGTATAGGAAGAGAACTAGCTGATATGATGGAGAGACGGAAGGTTGATATATTGTGCGTGCAAGAGACCAGATGGAAGGGAAGTAAGGCCAGGTGTTTAGGAAACAGTTTCAAATTGTTCTATCATGATGTGGATGGCAGGAGAAATGGGGTAGGGGTTATACTAAAGGAACAATATGCCAAGAGTGTTTTAGACGTGAAGAGAGTGTCTGACAGAGTGATGTTTATGAAGCTTGAAACTGATGGTGTAATGATGAATGTTGTTAGTGCATATGCTCCACAAGTTGGGTGTGTGATGGATGAGAAAGAGAAATTTTTGAGTGAGTTGGATGACGTTGTGGTGAGTGTACCCAAGAGTGAGAGACTAGTGATTGGAGCGGACTTTAATGGGCATGTTGGTGAAGTGAACAGAGGGGATGAGGCAGTGATGGGTAGGTATGGTGTTAAGGAGAGGAATGCAGAAGGTCAGATGACTGTGGATTTTGCGAAAAGGATGGACATGGCTGTGGTGAATACGTATTTTAAGAAGAGGGAGGAGCATAGGGTGACGTACAAGAGTGGAGGAAGATGCACACAGGTGGATTATATCCTATGTAGGAGGGCCAGTCTGAAGGAGATTGGAGACTGTAAAGTGGTGGCAGGGGAAAGTGTAGTTAAGCGGCATAGAATGGTGGTCTGTAGGATGACGTTGGTGATCAAGAAGAGGAGGAGGAGGAGTGTGAATGCAGTACCAAGGATTAAATGGTGGAAGTTAAAAAAGGGTGACTGTGAAGTGGAGTTTAGGGAAGAGTTAAGACAGGCACTGGGAGGCAGTGGAGAGTTACCGAATAGCTGGGTAACTACAGCAGAACTAGTAAGGGAGACTGCTAGAAAGGTGCTTGGTGTGACATCTGGACAGAGGAAGGAGGACAAGAAGACCTGGTGGTGGAATGAGGAAGTACAGGAGAGTATACAGAGGAAGAGGCTGGTGAAGAGGAAGTGGGATTGTCAAAGATGTGAAGAAAGTAGACATGAGTATAAGGAGATGAGGCGCATGGCAAAGAGAGAGGTGGCGAAAGCTAAGGATAAGGCGTATGGAGAGTTGTATGAGAGATTGGACACTAAAGAGGGAGAAAAGGACCTGTACCGATTGGCTAGACAGATGGACAGAGCTGGGAAAGATGTGCAGCAAGCAAGGGTGATAAAGGATAGTGAGAGAAAGGTACTCACAAGAGAGGAGAGTGTGTTGAGTAGATGGAAAGAGTATTTTGAGAGGCTGATGAATGAAGAGAATGAGAGAGAGAGAAGGTTGGATGATGTGGGGATAGTGACTCAGGAAGTGAAACAGATTAGCAAGGAGGAAGTAAGGACAGCTATGAAGAGGCTGAAGAATGGAAAGGCTGTTGGCCCAGATGACATCCCAATGGAAGCATGGAGGTGCTTAATAGAAATGGCAGTGGAATTTTTAACTAGATTGTTTAATGAAATTTTGGAAAGTCAGAAGATGCCTGAGGAGTGGAGAAAAAGTGTTTTGGTACCTATCTTTAAGAATAAGAGCTGCAGTAACTACAGAGGGATAAAATTGATCAGTCACAGCCTGAAGTTATGGGAGAGAGTAGTAGAAGCTAGGTTAAGAAGGGAGGTGATGATTAGTGATCAGCAGTATGGTTTCATGCCAGGAAAGAGCACTACATATGCGATGCTTCCTCTGAGAGTGTTATTGGAGAAATACAGAGAAGGTCAGAAGGAGTTGAATTGTGTCTTTGTAGACTTGGCAAAAGCATATGACAGGGTGCCTAGAGAAGAGTTGTGGTATTGTATGAGGAAGTCAGGAGTGACAGAGAAGTATGTAAGAGTGGTACAGGATATGTACGAGGGTAGTGTGACAGTGGTGAGGACTGCAGTGGGAGTGACAGATCCATTTAAGGTGGAGGTGGGATTACATCAAGGATCAGCTCTGAGTCCTTTCTTATTTGCAGTGGTGATGGACAGGTTGACAGATGAGATCAGACAGGAAGCCCCATGGACTATGATGTTTGCAGATGACATTGAGATCTGTAGTGAGAGTAGGAATCAGGTTGAGGAGACTCTGGAGAGGTGGAGATGTGCTCTAGAGAGCAGAGGAATGAGGGTCAGCAGGGCTAAGACGGAATATATGTGTGTAAATGAGAGGGAGGGCAGAGGAATGGTGAGGATGCAGGGAGTAGAGTTGGTAAAGGTGGACGAGTATAAGTACTTGGGATCAACAGTTCAGAGTAATGGTGAATGTGGAAGAGAGGTGAAGAAGAGAGTACAGGCAGGGTGGAATGGGTGGAGAAAAGTGTCAGGAGTGATTTGTGACAGACGGGTACCTGTAAGAGTGAAAGGGAAGGTCTACAAGACAGTAGTGAGACCAGCTATGTTACATGGATTGGAGACAGTGGCACTGACAAAAAGGCAGGAGTCAGAGCTGGATGTGACAGAGTTAAAGATGTTAAGATTTGCACTCGGTGTGACTAGGATGGATAGGATTAGGAATCAGTATATTAGAGGGTCAGCTCATGTTGGACAGTTTGGAGACAAAGCAAGAGAGACGAGATTGCATTGGTTTGGAAATGTGCTGAGGAGGGATGATGGGTATATTGGGAAAAAGATGCTAAGGATGGAGCTGCCAGGTAAGAGGAAAAGAGGAAGGCCTAAGATAAGGTTTATGGATGTGGTGAGAGAGGACATGCAGGCGATTGGTGTAACAGAGCAAGATGCAGAGAATAGGAAGAAATGGAAAGAGATGATCCACTGTGGTGACCCCTAACGGGAAAAGCTGAAGGATGATGATGATGAGTAGATCAAATCTATACTAAGTGATGTCAGTGGGGATAGCAATTTTTGATAACAGGGAAGATAAAGGGAGGTCAAAATGAGATATGGGTGCCCTGAAAGCATGTAACACCATCCTACCAAAAACACTATGTTGTGTGCAGAAATATTTCTAATTTTTATGAGACTTGTGGGTTACTGAAAAACAGTTGCTGCAGCACTTATATTGTTGTTAATTGAATTGTGCACTATAGCCTAAAGATGTTGCATTTTTGTAACTTTTTGCAGCACTTTCATTACAGCTTCCATCAACTGCAAGGGGGTTGACATTTGTCAGGTCATGTACTTTTCATTATTTGGAGTGATGATCAGATCCATCTGAACTTCAGTATCCATCACATAGTCAGTGTTGCCTATTACAGTGATGCAGTCTTCATTGCAATATCAGATTGTAAATGAATTCTGCATTTAGTTGAAAACTTTTAATCTATCTGGCAGTTAGCGGAGAGGGTTAAACTCTGACATGCTAATGAGCTGCTTCATGTGACAAGAGTGGAAGGTTTAAATCTTTCCACCTTCATTTACTTATTTTGTGATTTTAGCAAGTGACTTAACTAGGCAGTGCTTTGGAGCAATTGAGAATTTGGTTTAGGCTCCTTAAAGATCTCTTGGACTGCATGACAATTAAATAACTAACTAATAATGATCTTCATGTTGTTATTAGCCTTATAACTGCTGGGTTCAAGAAATGTCTATGGATAAAAATTACCTGACCCAATAGACTTGATAAAGTTAAAAAGTTATAAGTCTGTCTTTGTAGGACTAGTGTGCATTTGTGTAAAGCAAATTACAATATTATGCTGTGGTCATTTTTTTTATCACAATCAGACATTTGATGTGTAAACAGTCAATAAAGTGGCCATAACTGATGAGTACAGATATTGGTGGATTACAATGATAATCGTTGGTGTGGTTTTTGTGGTTGAAATGTTTTGAAATGGGTACTTTTGTCCCTGTTGCCTAATACATTTTGTTTCACTACTTACCGGAACAAATGTTCAGAACTACAGATTTAAATGTGTTCTAACAAATGTTGTGGTACTAAACAAAAAACATAATTTAAACCAATATGTTTTAATACCTGTGCAGTGATTCAAGTTATATTAAAGAAACAAGGAAATAAAGTAAACATTTTGCCACTTGAATTAATACATACACATTAAATACACCAATACATACATGTATACATACACAGATGCATATGCTGACACACTCAGGCATGTACATGTATATATGTGTCTGTGTGTGTGTGTGTGTGTGTGTGTGTGTGTGTGTATACACACACACACACACACACACACACACACACACACACACACACACACACATATATATATATATAGATAGATAGCTATACACACACACACACAGTGAGTTTATCCTATGTGTACCTGTTATAAATGCATGCTTCAGAGTATTGAAAAAACTTTACACAGTCATTAACTCTTAAAAATATTGTTTTATTGTTAATAGGCCACTTACAAAGCTGCACTATTTTTTTTAAAAACAAGCTATAATAATTTGGTTGGAATAACAGATAGAACCTCCAACCACTCCCATAATCATGTGAATTGAAATATCAGCCTGAGTCATTGGTGAACAACCACTGTGATGGGTAGTAACTGGCATTGATTTATCTGCATCCTTTGAAGGAAGAGTAATGTCTTTGATGAGCCCAGCTGTAGCAATGACCATAGTACACTTTGCACTCTGCTGTAGCAAAGAAAGTGGTGACATTCTGTATGCAAGTAAAAGCCGACATGAGTATCAGCATCACTCCGTGCTCTCGTTTAGGGAAAACGTTGAATCTTAACTGATTTGTAACTGTTGTGGGAGTGATGGCTCCAATAGTCAATTGCCTGGCAGCAGAGTTAGATGTAAAAACTAATGGTGGGAAACTACATCTAGAAATAAAAATGGAAACTAAAATAATGGTAAAAGATGATAAAGTACAATATTGTGCATGCTTCAAAATGTAAGACTGTTATATTCTTTCCTCCTCAGATAGTATAATGCCTACAAGGAAACAACATGCTGTCCCACCTGGACATTGTCACAGTAACTGTAATAGTAAATTCTAACTATGCGGAATGGTAACTGCTTTATGCAAGGCCTTATGTAAGGCACGAATAATACGCAACATTATTTCTTGGGACAGAGAGAGCTTGTATAGAAGCATATATTGAAAAAAATTCTGTACTTGCTTATGCAAATGTATGTCTTTGAGCCTGTCTCTCCAAACAGCATAGAATATATTTTCTTAATGCTGACATCTCTGTGGAGAGAAAACATTCGTCATCCCCTACCCTTTTGGGTGATAGGTAATGGAGAGTAATCCCTAGGACTTGTTATTAAATATTGTTTCCAGAGTTTTTTTTACCTTGGAGCAAAGGCCATTACCCATGCACCTTCCTAGTTTGGTCAGTTATACTCATGGGTATACATTTCATAGAAACATCTCATCAAGTCATGCATTTTCTAGTGGTTATACCAATTAGACACGACTTTGCAGACTTAGCCTGCATATTTTAATGTGCAGCACAACTTACCAGCTTATTTTTTTCTCACCACCTGTATCATTCCATGCACTTCATTACTGAACGTAATGTTTAATTCTGGCCCTAGTACAACTTTTGGAAGGCTCTTCCTGTCATTCAGTATCCTGCCTGTGAAAACATAGTTATGACAGAAGTCATCATACAGCAAATTGTTTCTTCTTGTCCTGTATAGAATATGATGGGATCTGCCTTTTATCCTTTCTAGAATAAGTTCTGTTTTAACTTCCAAACGCCTAGTGTGTGAATGACAAATTGATTCTTTATCTGTGTGATCATAGCATGCAGTAACATCTAGTTAACTTAGTCACAAGTTACTATTGCAGAAATAACATAGTACTATCAAAGTTTGCACTTGTAAAAATCCACAGCATAGTACTTTAGTAAGTAAACTTCACAACATCTTGGAAAAATGAAGAAAAAAGCACCATTTTTGTATTTCAGCTGGATTCACTAATAATGCAAGGGAGCCTTTACGTTAAGAACATAACTTTATAAAGATCTGGAAGAGTAATGAAAAGGGTGCGAGTCTGATATTTTAGCTGGGATCTATTAATAATGCAGGGGAGCCATTATATTTAAACATAACTTCATAAAAGCTTACAAGAAGGAAGAAAAGGGTGTGTTTATTGTATTTTGCTGGGATTTCTTAATAATCAGGGGACCATTTACTTTAAAACATAAAAGTTTGTAAGAATGAAGAGAAGAGTGCAATTTTAGTATTTTAGCTGGGATCCAGTAATAATATGGGGAGCACTAACTTTAAAATGTAACTTCATAAAAACATGGAGGAATAAAGAAAAGACTTTTTCTTCTATTATTCTCATTCCAGACTCACACCACCTCAGTTAAAAAGTGCTCATCTATATGGAAAAGACCAGTCCACTTTTTTATTTTATCCACAGCACCTTAAAGATCAAGTCAAAAGGTCTCAAATTAAATATATGAAAGTAGTTTAATTTTGACTGCTTTGTTCTTAATATTCCATCATGGACCCACCATATCAAGATTGGAAAAAAATGATCATTTACTCCAAAAAACAATGTTATTTATTTAACTAACAATTCCATGTATGTTTTCTTGATGCATTCTGTTGCAATCTCTCTTCCACTCTCAAGGGCAACCTGATGATGTGTTTCTGGGTTCTATCACCTCTGTTCAAGTAGTGTGAAACTGTAATTCTTCCTTTTAATGTTTGCAAGTGTGTCAGAGGTGATATACATTAATTTAGTCATCCGTTATCTTGTCAACGTACCAAATGTCGAAAGCAATGCCACATGTTCTCATAATTGCGAACCAGAGATAGTTGAAACACGCAATATCCCCCCTTTTTGACCCATGGTAGCACTTGTTTAGGTGGTAGAGAGGTTGAAAATGTCACATTTGGTGTTATTTACAATATTCCGACCATTCACCACTTTGAAAATTAACATTCCAGTTTGGAAAATACATCGTTTGGAGATTGTTTCTTCTAGTAAATTAATGTATACCGTCGGAGGTAATGCATTTTTATATTGGTTTTTTTTTTTTTTTTTTTTCAAACAGCATACTTAATTTCTTTTTCTTGGTAAAAATGATAATTGCCTCTTCTCTGGTCAAATACAGCAGGTCTTTTTCTCCAGATGAAATAATTAAATGGCCCATATCCTACTCCATGTATGGAGTCAGGGACAAAGTAGTCAGCACACATCTCAAAGGCTGAAATAATGTTTCTCACAAGGGCTGAAAAATCGGGAGAGTTTGTAAATATTATACTTATAATCGCACAAAGTTGCTAGAGCACAGGTTTTTGGTTTTCATGCACTTTACAGAAGGTATGAACTCTAAAATTCAAATGCCTGTTAGTATATGAGAACAGCAGAGCTATGTTAGGCATTTCCCCCATACCTCTCAGTGCCTTAAGGCAAGAAAACCAGACAAAGCCAAAATAATGGTGGGACAAATGCATAATAATATGGATTAGATACTGTTGTTATAAGGTCAACTGGGTATGAACTGTGAAACTAATCATCAATGATTTGTTAGGAGACCACAAATGTTATACAGAGCAGTCTAGAAATATCATGCAAAAATCTGGACAGCTGAGAGAACTGATATCCCCTCCCCATTTTTATAATGAAATATTATTTTTTGTAATGCATTTATAATACTGATGTATGAAGAGGCACATTTCTGTCATGATATGCAGCGACTCCAAGGTATTGCAGGCTATTGACCAGCCTAAACTAATCTCTCTCTCTCTCTCTCTCTCTCTCTCTCTCTGTATCATGGTGTACCTAGCCATAATCTGCATACACAAATGAGTACATATTTTTCTGAGCATCTTTTGGAAACAAAAATCAAAAATCACAAAATGTTTAAGAATGTCTAATTAAATATTTACAGTATAGAGATAAGCAAAGAATGTTTGTTTTAATGCAATTCACCACTGAAAACAGCTTTTTATGAGTACAAAGGGTAACACTTGGAAACAGTGTGTCCACTTCCTATATGTCCGGGGGTAGAATTTTTAGAGTTGAGTACATTTTTAAAAATATAGGTGAGTGATGGAAACCACAACATAAAGTTTTATTTCTAAATGTTGATTTCTGGCTACACCCCCGCTCTGTATGGCCAACAGAACTGGGCACATGTTATGGTAGATAATATTAGCTTTGCCATTCTTAATGGGGGATATGGTAGATGACTATTATATAACGAATAGGTTCATAGGTTCATAGGTTCATAGGTTCATACTAGGCTATCTGCCTGAGGGCATTTATAAGCCTAGCCCATTGTTTTGTGGCTTACGCCACCCCTTTAGTATGGGGAACTATACCCATTATTTTGCTGTGCCTCTGTCGAGCAGTGACACTGAGGTAATTCCTGGGGTATATCTGCGATCTCCCATCCATAGGTCAAGATTTCTCTTGAACAAGGCCAGCGAGGTGCTCTGCCTCACATGTACCGGGATTTTGTTCCACAGCATAGGGAGTCTTTGGGTGATGAATCTATCTCTCCAGCACGTCCTATTAATAGCCGTGTCGAGGTTTAAGTCTCCGCCCTTGTGGCTCTGATGGATCTAGATTTTTGAGGTGAAGCATATTCATCAAATCTGGGTTTGACATGGCCTTGTATGTTAGGCAAAGGTCACCTCTGAGCAAGCGTGCGACTGAATAGAGCTGGAGTTCTTTCAGTCGGGCAGCATAGGACAGATTTTGAGACCCTTTATCCTTTTGGTGAGGAACTTTTGTGGCCTCTCCAGCTGCTGCAAGTGTCGGGTCAGATACATTCCGAATGGGGCATTGTACTCAATCATTGGTCTGATGAGTGATGAGTAAAGGGAGACTATGACCTCCCTTGATCTAGATGAGAATCCCTTCATGATAAGGTGGGCAATGTAGAAGGACTTCCTAACTACTTTAGCTACATGGGTGTCGAATGACAGACTACTATCAACCTGGGTCCCCAGGTCCCTGATAACTTCTTCTGTGCTCAGTGGATTGCCACCTATTTGGTAGCTAGGGGTAACCTTGTTTTTCCCGAAGGGTATGACTATGCATTTTTTGGCATTTAACTTTAGGCCGTGGCTCTGGCACCAGTTATCCGTTTCTGTGAGACCCTTCTGAAGGATATCTGTGTCAGATGTGTTTTCTACTATGGCGCCCAGTTTGCAGTCATCTGCAAACTTTGTCAGCCATAACCCTCCTGTGTTTGCTTGTACTTCGAAAAGTAGATGCCAAACAAGAGTGGGCCCAGGACTGAGCCCTGTGGGACACCACTTGTGACAGGCTTTGAGTCTGACATGGCGCCAGCAACTCTGACCCTGTGGGTTCTGTCACTCAGCCAGTTTGCAACCCATCTTGTGATGTATGGGTTAACATTTAAGCTGATGAGTTTTTCAATGATACCCGAGTGGGGTATTGTATCAAGGCCTTAGCCAGATCGAGGTAGGCTGTATGGACTGCCTTTCCCTCATCAATGGCTTTGGTGACTGTTTGAAAAAGTCAACCAAGTTTAAAAGGCATGATCTGCCTTTGACAAAGCCAAACTGGGTTGGATCCAAAGTCTGCAAATTCCTATGTCTTTATTTATGAGGTCCATTATGATCCTCTCCATGGCTTTGCAGATAAGGCTTGTCAAGCTAATGGGCGGTAATTTCCAGGGTCTGTGGAGGCACCGCCTTTGTGAAGTGGGACCACAGTTGCAGTGCGCCACTCCTGGGTGCGTATCCAGAGGTAAGACTTTGATTAAACAGCTGTCCTAGCTGTGGGTTTAATTCCTCATTGAGTTCGTGGAGCACACAGCCGGGGACACCATCAGGTCCCATGGATGCTGTGTTTTTGCTTTGGAGAGAGCAGTTCTCACTTGGGCGCTGGAGATGTTTGGGGGCTGCACTCATTTGGTATAGATATCTCTCCTTTTGGGGAGAGGACAAGTTTGCACTGAACCTGTCAGCCAGTATGTTGGCAATGTCTGTAGGATCAGTAATCTTCACATCATTTTGAACTAGTTCTGAGCATATCTGGGAGTTTCCTCCTAGGTTTCTAACATAGCTAAAGAAGGCCTTATGATTGTCTTTTGAGTCTTTAGCTATTTTTCTCTCGAAATTTGCTTTGGATGATTTTATGAGAGCTCTTAGTTTTTACTTATAGTGATCAAGGGTGTCTTACCTTTTAAGGATTTTGCTCTATCTTGTAGTAGCTTCCTCCTTTTGTTGTAGAGTTTGTTTATGGCTGGGGTCCACCAGACTGGACACTTGCCTTTGGTACAAAGAGTCTTTGTTTTGCTTGGGATTGCCTTATCCATGCAGTCCTGCAGGTGCTGGTAGAAGGCGTTTGTAAGTGATTCAGCGGCTTGAGTATTGTTTTCCGCCGGCTCGGGGGCCTGAAAGGAGACCACACTAGTCTTTAGAAGTGTGAAGTCGGCTTTTGAGAAGTTCTTTACTGTGGTCTTTTTTATTTCAGGTGGGGGTGGGATGAGGACATCCAGCGAGATTAGTTTGTGATCTGATCTCACCAGTGAGGGTATACTTCCGGTGTTGAACATTGTGCTCCCATGTTCGTGATGATGAGATCAAGTATGTTATCTCCTCTTGTGGGGATGGTGACTAGTTGTTCCATGGCATTTGAGTTTATGAATTCCAGGAACTTTTGGGCTAGGGTGTTTGGGCTTGAGTAGTGTTCCCAGTCTATATTAGGGTAATTGAAGTCACCTAGTATGATGGTGTTTGGTGATACATTTATCCCTCTAGTGTTTTCAGGAAGGCCATGTGAGTTTCCTGAGTTTGTGAGGGTGGCCTGTAACATGCTACAATTTGCAGAGCAGTCTTGCCTATGGTTAATTGCACCTGGATGGTCTCCGATGCATCGTGCGTTGCCACCAGTCTTGAGGTGTGGGTGTCCTTGATGAATATGGATACCCCTCCTTTCTTGGTATTGTCCGGATTTTGGGGCCGGAACGCATGATATGAGGTAAAACCTGATAGCGCTGGGATGCTCTCAGGAGCCTTGAACCAGGTTTCTGTCACAGCACAGACATCGATGTTCTCCATACTGAGAAGGGCCTCGAGTGCGTGCATTTTGAGATTTAGACTTCTGGCATTGAGCAGCATTACCCTTAGTTTTTTCCTTTTTGTGTTCTAGGGTGGTAGGTTTAGAATTTGAGCCTTGCCTAAAAAGGCACTATGGGGTGGCAAGAGCCTTTGCCAATATCCGGAATCCCAGGGTGACAGGTGCAAGCCGTCCCTTGCGGCAGCGTGGCTTGTCCAGCATGTCATCCCAGGCAGACAGATACTGGATCCCCTTTGAATGACACCAGTGTTTAAGCCAATTGTTAAAGCTGATCATCTTATCTCTGTATTGTGGCATCATTCTTGGTGAAGGTAGGATACTGCTCAAGGTCAGGGTCATACCTGCCTGGGCTACATAATCAGAGAGCTCCTCAATGTCTCTTTTCATGTAGTCCAAGGAGGTGCGTCTCAGGTCGTTTACACCAGCGTGGACAATGACTGAGTCATATTTGTACCTGCTGTTGAGAGACCTGAGTGCTTGCGTTATGTGGCGGATTCTAGCGCCCGACAGGCAGCTTACTGTGACCTTCTCCTTACTCAGTCTGGTGAGCGGGACATCAGTGTGTCTGACTATGGAGTCACCAATGACTAGTGTGTCTGGCATTGTGTTTGGCCTTAAGGGCTGTGACTGTTTGACACTCTGACTGTGAGGTCTATGTGTTGCGGGTGTTGTGTTCTGAGGTGGTGGTTGTTTGGGTGTCTGCTTTGGTGGCCTCTGCTGTTTTGGTAGATTTTTGATCAGAGCCTCCGAGTATGTCTTTGTGTGTTTATGTGTATGATTTGAGGTTGTAATGGTACTATGTGAGACTGGGTCTATAGTGTGTGTGGTAACCTTCTCCTCCTGACTGGTCTTGCCAGTCCTATGTTGAGAGAGCTCAGCCTCCAGTTTGGCCGTATAGTTGCATCTCTCGCATGTATTTGTGTTTTGTGGGAGGAGGAAAGGGTTGTCTGTGTACATGAGGCAATTGAAACATTGCCTCAATATTCCCAGGTTCACCAGCTGAGCAGGAGAGGACACTAGCAACTGATCCTCGACATGCTAGAAGGGTAGACGAAAAACTTTAAAAAAGATTCGGGGACGTGGGTGACCGAGAAATGGGGGTTGCCTTTTGGGGTACTATCTATGACAAGAGTGCCGTATCCAGGTAATAAGTACTGTAGGAGCAAGTGCTAGGTTTAATAGATAGAGAATAGTCTACTTGGAGTCAAGTAGAGTTGATCTTTTAGTTATAGGATACGCTGATTTGATCAGTAGTATAGTTCGAGGAAGGTAGTTTTAAGGAAAATTTGAAGAGTGGACTTTAGGTAGCCCGAATAGTTTAAACCTGCTTAACCGGCACTGGCCTAGTGTCCAACAGTGGCAGCTCCGCTAAATCGCTCTAAATCAGCTAACGGCGTTTAGCGCGTTTTATACCAGGGGCTGGAAAAAGCTAGAAACTGGCCCAAAACGACCAATAAACTACTAGTTACTGGCTGAAACCTCACAAAACTGGACAAAAGGCAGCTCAATGCTTCCCACTCCCACTGGTAAGCAAGGTAGCTTCCCTTCCCCCAAATAAGGCAAGGAAACAGTACACAGGAACTACAACCAAAGCCCAGGAATCAGCAACTCTGAAACTGGACTAAACTAGTAAAGCAGGAAAGCAAGGTAGCTTCCCTTCCCCCAAATAAGGCAAGGAAACAGTACACAGGAACTACAACCAAAGCCCAGGAATCAGCAACTCTGAAACTGGACTAAACTAGTAAAGCAGGAAAAACAAGAGATATTTTTTTTTCTTTTTTTTCTTTTTTTTCACAAAACAGGCAGAAACAGGTACAGCAAACACTTATAAATGCTATGAATCAGCTACTACAGCTTACACAGAAGAATTTGCTACAAATACAGTCAAATAGTAACAAACAAGGATTCCAAGTGCAATATTAAGTTAAATGCAGTAAAAACAGCTTCAATGTAACAGAAAGGCAGGCGAAATACAGTTGCTAGGTATTCAGATGTGGAAAGCAACAAAAAATATACTTAGTATCAAGAAAAGTCGCTTATTCAGCTCTCTGCAGCCTGGATTACTCTGCTGGCCCACGTGGAGTCTGTGCTGAGTAGGTACAAGCTGAAAGTTTTATACCAGGGGCTGGAAAAGCTAGAAACTGGCCCAAAACGACCAATAAACTACTAGTTACTGGCTGAAACCTCACAAAACTGGACAAAGGCAGCTCAATGCTTCCCACTCCCACTGGTAAGCAAGGTAGCTTCCCTTCCCCAAATAAGGCAAGGAAACAGTACACAGGAACTACAACCAAAGCCCAGGAATCAGCAACTCTGAAACTGGACTAAACTAGTAAAGCAGGAAAGCAAGGTAGCTTCCCTTCCCCAAATAAGGCAAGGAAACAGTACACAGGAACTACAACCAAAGCCCAGGAATCAGCAACTCTGAAACTGGACTAAACTAGTAAAGCAGGAAAAACAAGAGATATTTTTTCTTTTTTTTTCTTTTTTCACAAAACAGGCAGAAACAGGTACAGCAAACACTTATAAATGCTATGAATCAGCTACTACAGCTTACACAGAAGAATTTGCTACAAATACAGTCAAATAGTAACAAACAAGGATTCCAAGTGCAATATTAAGTTAAATGCAGTAAAAACAGCTTCAATGTAACAGAAAGGCAGGCGAAATACAGTTGCTAGGTATTCAGATGTGGAAAGCAACAAAAAATATACTTAGTATCAAGAAAAGTCGCTTATTCAGCTCTCTGCAGCCTGGATTACTCTGCTGGCCCACGTGGAGTCTGTGCTGAGTAGGTACAAGCTGAAAGTTTTATACCAGGGGGCTGGAAAAAGCTAGAAACTGGCCCAAAACGAGCAATAAACTACTAGTTACTGGCTGAAACCTCACAAAACTGGACAAAAGGCAGCTCAATGCTTCGCACTCCCACTGGTAAGCAAGGTAGCTTCCCTTCCCCAAATAAGGCAAGGAAACAGTACACAGGAACTACAACCAAAGCCCAGGAATCAGCAACTCTGAAACTGGACTAAACTAGTAAAGCAGGAAAGCAAGGTAGCTTCCTTCCCCAAATAAGGCAAGGAAACAGTACACAGGAACTACAACCAAAGCCCAGGAATCAGCAACTCTGAAACTGGACTAAACTAGTAAAGCAGGAAAAACAAGAGATATTTTTTCTTTTTTTTCTTTTTTTCCAAAACAGGCAGAAACAGGTACAGCAAACACTTATAAATGCTATGAATCAGCTACTACAGCTTACACAGAAGAATTTGCTACAAATACAGTCAAATAGTAACAAACAAGGATTCCAAGTGCAATATTAAGTTAAATGCAGTAAAAACAGCTTCAATGTAACAGAAAGGCAGGCGAAATACAGTTGCTAGGTATTCAGATGTGGAAAGCAACAAAAAATATACTTAGTATCAAGAAAAGTCGCTTATTCAGCTCTCTGCAGCCTGGATTACTCTGCTGGCCCATATATATATATATATATATATATATATATATATATATATATATATATATATATATATATATATATATGTATATAGTGAAAATCCATTGCATATTGAAGGAGTCTAAGCAAGTTACCCTACACCTGCTAAGCTGTCTTCACCCAGGAGAATGCAGACACCTATGCAGTTACATAGACAGTGCACTCCTTTCACCTGGTACTGAGCTACAATGCCTACCATACAGACAGTCTACCTACTACACAGGTTGCTATTATATGGGAAGGTGTACTAGTCTACATTGTTAACATGGTTGACCACGGGGCACATCAAGTACGATGATGATCTTAAGCTTCTGCAAGTTCGGAAGTACTATAGGCAAAGTCATAAACCCTCTCATTTGTATCTGTAGATCCCCCTTAGCACACAGGAAACCCAAAGACCATACCATTCAACCTAATATTGTATTAATGGCCAAAACTAAAAACCAGGAATCGTACATGACACTAAACATACAGGCCCAGAGATTGCTGCCCTTTGTAAACACAGACATAGCTCAACCAACCCAATGGAATCTAAAGGAGTTACTGCCAGGATTAAGCAAGAAATTCCACCCCTTCCATGCTCTCCTGACCCTGGACAATATGAACATCTATGCAGTTACTATGACAAGCAGGGAGCACCACACCAGTGCAGGGCTACAATGATTCCCAGACACTTGAGCCAGCTACTGTACATGCAAGAATCAATGGTTTAGGTATCTTAAGCTATTTCAACAATAAACTCACTTCAAGACTACTCAAACAGGATGATACACTTGAGCTTCTCTGTGCCTAATTTCCATAGGCAAAGTCCCATATCATATCTTATCCTGACATGTTATAGGTTACCCTCTACCACCCAATAAACCCATAACTCATAGGTGGACTTATTGGAGGCCCCCATCATTTAACCGAGTACCACATTCATGTCTGACTTCAACTACCTACTATTAACTAGAGTACTTACATGACCCCCAATTTTACTGGCCCAGACATTGTTGGACTTTGCAAACAAAAACACATTGCACCAGATTGTTCCAATAGTGGACATATGGACTAAGTCCCAATAATAATTTCTATTTACTGCTGCTATAAATTTAGAAAGTTAATAGGGTATGAACTGTGAAATTCAAATTTCTGTCATTATTTAGTGGCATTAATCATCACTAATGTGTTAGGAAACCACAAATGTTATAAAGAACAGATCAAAAATATGATGCAAAAATCTAACAATCTGTAACATCTAGGCAGTTGAGAGCCACAATATCCCCTTCCACCATTTTTTATACTCAAGCTGGTACTCAGACACATGGAAGTATCCCCACCCCCCCCTCCCGCAAGGTGTACTTCCCACTGTCTGGTAAGGTCAGATCGCAAAGATGTCTCCTTCATAATAAAAATGGATTTGGTGACCTCCCGGGTAATCCCATAATATTTAGGAACTATTCTAAGCCAAATTTATTTCTACTAAATGACAATCTTTTGCAATTTAAAGCACTTCCAAACCCAAATAATGCAACTGTCTATGCATAATTGCTCACTGAAAAATGATACAATTATGTCAATAATTGTAATAATGAGTCATAGAGACTGCTGTGACTACCAAATATAAGCCCAGAACTAACTTAAAAAAATAAACCACCCTGATGGAATCCTAACATAAACGTGTTTTATGATAAAAGAAAAAAAAATCATAGCCTAGTTTAGGAAGTGCTACACACAGTATGAAAACAAACAAAAAAACACTCATCAATGTAAGCAAACAACTCAGAGGGCAGATTAGGTCTACTAAAGCCACTTGTGAGCCAAATAGGGCAATAACAGGGTTAGTCCTCCACTGTTTATTTATTTATTTATTTTTATTTATTTATTTATTTATTTATTTTTTATTTGCTGTGTCTGCTCCTTTTGGGCCTCTACTTGCTTCCATCCAAGGGTCTTTGCTTTGACAATTTGTAATATTACTTCAAATTTTGAGCAGTCCTAGAATTCCCCCAAGTCAGTAATATTCTCCAGGAATGGTAGTCACAGGCAAGTAACATGTGCTAGTATAATTTAAACTATACTGCAAAGAAATGCATAACAGTACCTTTTGTCAAGTCAGGTCCCATGGGCAACTATCTCACTCATAACACACCAATAATAGTAGACCTAGTAGTCTTGGATTTGGTCACTTCCATAGCCATCACCCTTGCTTTTGACCAACATATCTAAGATCATAGGGAAATCACTGGATGTTATTCAACTTATAAGTAAGTGCAAAGGATCTAGGACAAAGCAAGTCATCATTCAACTGTATTTAGCCATCAAAAGACCCATCAGTGAGTCCAATGCCCACGTTCTTGATGTAACTCATCAGCCACATGCAACATCTGGAAAATCAACAGTTTCCTCACTAAAATAAGAATGGGATCAATAAGATGTGATCTGTATAACTACTCAAAGCCCTGTTCATACACTTTGTCCCCTTCAGAATGTTGAACGATGATCTGTTTGTCATACACTGCATCCCTGGATGATAGTCTGATGGATCTGTTTCATAAAAGAAACAGCACCTGTGCTATCACAAATCAAATAGCATTTCATGTACTACATCCATGTATATTGTCTATGTCTACAGGTCCTCTTTTGCTGATGGTCACTGTCTGTTATTATTAAAAGGAATCTGTAAAATTGACGATATATATATGTGTGTGTGTGTGTGTGTGTGTGTGTGTGTGTGTGTGTGTGTGTGTGTGTGTGTGTGTGTGTGTGTATGTGTGTGTGGCACCAATTTAATATATGCACTTTGTATTATGTGTCTTATTTCTGACACTGTTTTTGGACATATAACTACTGTACGTTTGCCTCTTGAAATGTTTTTCGCTCTGTCCATACCATCTTGGAATGTAACTGGCCTTACAGGTATAGGCAAAAAGGAAGGAATATTGAATTACCTTTACAAAATAGACTGCTAATAGCAATACTGCTGTATAACACATGGAAAGATAAGAGCATATGAATATGACAAGGGATGTACTTTGGGATGTAAATATAGCACAATATAAGGGACCAAGGAAAACGGTGGTAATTATACTGATAGCTAGAGGGGCTCCAATAATGAATGAAGAGGAAAATGCAGACAATGATGGCACATTTGGGGTATAATGAGCTATTGGAAAGGGAGAAGAATTAATGCATAAGGTTTAGGATTTTAACTTGGAATTGTTTGCATAGGTATTCGTGTACCCCAAGCAGACTTCAAAAAATTTTCCTTAGGGTAAATAATAAATGTTGGAGATGTAATGATGAAGAAAGAGGCTGCTATGAACAAATTCTTTATAAGTAATGACTTGGTAGATTTCAAGCATTCCTTTCAGGGTAATCTGACAGAACTATTGGGGCACCAAATGGCTCTACATAATGGCATGATCCTTTAGGACTGGGGCATAGGATCTAAACTGACTAGATATATTAAGGCCTTTTTAATTTACATTCTGTTACCTGATTTAAAACATAATTACAAAATGGAAATCAAAATCTAAACCCTGTGTATCTGAAGTATTGAATATTTTAAAACAGAAAAAAAAAACTGGAAGACTATATCTACACAAAAAGGAAGGAGCAAATTACTTACAAATAAATGGAATTTGTGGGCTCAAAGCATGCAAAATAATGTTCAGGTGGAGGAGTGAGATTTATGTTACTGCAGGAAATGAGTGTTTTATACAATGTTAGTCTGATAGACAGTTGTAATAAACAAAGACAACATGTATAATGTGTGCCAGTGGAAGAAAATATTAATGGGCCGGATTCACGAAGGCTTGCACGGACTCTAAGAGTAGAATAAGACTCCATGCAGCCAACATGTCTTCCAAGCAATCCAGGAACAGCTGGCAGGGGTGTGTAAGAGAGCTCCTAAAACTCCTCTTACATGGACAGGGCTAGGATATGCAAATTACCTCATTTGCTGCTGAAAGGCATGCAAATGAGGAAAAATTGCGATTCAGGAAACCCTAACCTGTCCGAGTAAGAGTAGTGTTATTTGCAGAAATGTACTCCGTTGACAACTGAGTACGGTTCTGCAAATAGCAAAACAGAGCCGTGACAGCTCCAAAAAAAGGATGCATCCAGTCGAGGAAGCATGCCAATGGCCAAAAATACGGCCATTGGCAATGTCCACCGAGATGCAAATTTAAAATAAAATAATTGTTTTTTTATCTCGATTGCCGATGTTTAAGAGTAGCGCAGCACCGAGCAAATGCGGTGCACTCTAAAAACCAGAAAACCAATGATTAAAATGCATACATGTGGATTTTACAGTAATCCCTAATGTACAATGCAAGGGAATGGCAGTCCAAAGACAACATAGCTACCGAGTAGAGGTTGCTAAGGGGGGAAGCTCAGTCTAAGAGATGTAACGAAGCATTAGTAGGCAATCCCATGCAAATGAGGGTAAGGATAGTGAATCACAAGTTTACATAGCAAAAGAGCACAGTCAATGTAGTGTAGGAGTAGGATAAGGGGTGTAACAGAGAGAAGATAGGTGGCATCATAAGGGGAGGTATGTCTGAGAGAAGTGAAGCTCATTGGAGTAGAGTGGCATGTGTCTGCTGTCAGATACTAATCACTGGAAGAGGTGTGTCAATAGGTACCCTAGCTAAAGGCAAGAAATTGAAGGTGTATGCCGTAAACAACACCAAAGTTTCTTGTAGAAATGCCTGCAACGTGTATGCGCACGTGTGTGCGCCTGTAAACCCGAGTAAGCCTGTGTGCGCGCGTGTGCACCTGTGTGCGCGCGTTTAAGCCGGAGTAAGCAAGTGTAAGGATGTTGAAACCCGTGTAAGCGCGTTTGCACCTGTGCGCACATGTGATAGCAAGAATAAGCAAGTTGTAGCCCCTGTAAGCATGTGTGCGTGCGTGTGAGCGTGTTTGCGCTTGTGTGCACGGCGCTGCCCCCCTGAGGAAACAGAAAGGGAAAAGGAAGCACAATAAATAGTAGGAAGTTAACCAAGGAGAACTAGCAAAGCTAGCATGTGAAAACAATTAGAATCAGGCAATTACACAGGCAGTACACTAGCCCAGCCCAGCCCAGCACTTAATACTCAGCAAACAACTTTCCAGTATGTTTTTCTCAGAGACACTGCAACACTGCAGTAAGCTAATAGGAGTGAAAACTGAAAAAGCTTTACTGAGACAAAGAAATGTTAGGGGCTGCCATTGCTGTTATAAGGTGACATATGCAACATGCTGAGGGTGGTGACAATGCGAATACTGCTGAGCAAGCCACAGTGAGGAGACAGAGAAGAGTGTACAGGCCCAGGGTAACCTACCAGAGGCTACATGAGCTGGAGATAGTGGAGCGCTATAGATTGGACAGAGACCTCATGCAGAAAATTGTTGAGCTGTGCAGGCCACACCTCACACACAGAACCAACAGAGGGAAACCCATCCCAGTGGAAACCAAGGTATGTGTTGGCCTAAGAATACTAGCAACAGGTACCTTTCAGAGACCAACTAGTGATATGATGGGGATTTCACAGGCATCAGCATCCAGGGTACTGCACCAGTTCCTGAATGCCATGTCAGATCATGTCGGTGATCATGTATATTTCCCCAATTCCCGTGAGGTATTGGCCAGCAATATGCGTCTCTTCCAGCAAATAGTGGAATACCCTGAGGTAGTGGGTGCAATAGACTGCATGCACATTTGCATCAAAGCACCAGCTGGTGAGCGGGGTAGGGTCTACTATAACCGCAAGGGTTACCCCTCCATCAACTGCCAGGTTGTGTGTGATGCCCAGGGCATAATAATGAATGTGTGTGCTGGCTGCCCTGGAAGCTACCATGACTCCCATATCTGGCATCTGACACAGCTGTACCAGACATTTGCCAATGGGGACATCCCTCATGGTCACCTAGTGGGGGATGCTAGATATGTACTTGAGCCGTAGCTGATGACACCCATCAGAAATACGCACACATCTGAACAGGAATGCCATAATGAGCCACACGCACAAACACGAAATGAAATTGACCATGTGTTTGGGCTGCTCAAGTCACGGTTCCGGTGCCTGGACACATCTGGTGGAGCCTTGCAGTACTCACCAACTACATGTACCCAAATAGTCATGGTATGTGCTATGCTACACAATATGATCCTGTGAAAACAGCTGCAGCAGGAGCAGCATAGGGTCAGGCACAACAGCCCCCCACCATTGCCAAGGCCATCACAGGCAGAGGTTGACTCAGAGAAGGAACAACCTGAGCCTCCCCCAGTAGGTAGAAGGAGGCATGCCCAGTATGCTTTGGCCTTGGCAAAGAGGCAATGCATAGCATATACACTGGCTCAGTAGGAACCCTGGAAATGATACCTCTCTCCGACTCGCACATATAGTAAAAGGGATGCCTAACTTGACACTATATGTATAGGGAGTGTAATGTGTGCATCCGACATAGGTAGCCCTGCAGCACCACCTGAGGCATGATTGCTATGTGTTAAGCAATATAAAGCAGTGCTAAACAGCTCTCACCACTATTTAGTATATGTAAACAAAATTGCACACACTAAGTAGCACAACTACAGGCAATGTTGAGCAATATTGGGCACTGTTCAGCAATGTTGGTGAGCATTGAGCAATGTTGTGCAAGTCTGGTCAAATTTGGGCATAGTTCAGTGAAAGCAGGTAAACATGTTCATATTTGCTTCACTTTTCTTGAAGCAGTCTGTTCTGCCATGTATGAAAATATGAAGCAGTGACAGTCCGCAAAATCAGGATACAGTGCACTATAGTCATAGTACAGAACCACTAAACCATGACAGTATGTCAATGGTCAGCTTGTATGAAAAAATGTTGATAAGTCTATGCAAAGTATCTCATGGAAACCTTGCAGGCATAGCATAATCCCTGTCGAGTTAAGACACAAAGGTGAGGCCTGCAGTAAGAATAGAACCTGATATTCAACACACATATAGTATAAATTTTAATATTGGTAATGTTCACATACATCAACAAATGTAGTGGACCTCAGACAGCAACATACTGCAAGGTCACACTGGGCATGCTCACATACTTGAATATATGAGACAAATTTCAGGCAACAAAACCCTGAAATTCTAAACTGGGCATGCTCACACACTTAGGGCATGTCTGAGTACAGCAGTGGGCCACACATATCCGTCAGTTGCATGTGTCAACCCAGGAACCTCACACTATTCACCAATCCGCCATGTGCACACAGTTATATGACAAAAGACACATATATAATATAGAGAAACCCTGTCATAATCAAATATGTTATGCAGATACTTAGGTTGTTCATAGAAAGTGGGAAAGCAAAGAAGAAACAAAATCTGCAATCAGTACTATCAATGAACAATGTGCATCCCGAAAATTATCATAGGTTCAGAGGTTGACACTAGGCTATCTGCCCTAGGGCATGTATAAGCCTAGCCACAGTGTGTTTGGCTTTTGCAACCCTGCTAGATTAGTAGACTGTGCCTGTGAATAGTAGGTCACACAAGATATCCCACATATGTTCATTTTATTCTGCCTCTGTCTAGCAGGGACCCAGAACATATCCCAGGGCTAAACATACGATCACCCATCCACCTGTCAAGATGTCACCTGTAGGTGATCAGTGTGGATCTCTGCGTATGTGGGACTGGGATCTCATTCCCGAGTGAGTGGAGCCTCTGGGATGGGAATCTGCCCCTCCAGCATGTCCTATTAACATCAGTGCTGACGTTCCCGTCCCTGAAGTGTGTAGCTGTAAGGGACTTTGATATCCTGAGGTGGAGCCAGTCCATCAATGCTGTGATGGACATGGCTTCAAACAACAGGCACAGATTGCATCGAAGTAGGCAGTAAGCAACTGAGGAGAGCTGGTGTCACCATAGCCAAACTGTGCATAACATCTGTGTCAGTCCCTAGATCCACATGGTTAGGTACATTTGTGGACATTACTGTTACTGCAGGTGTTGGGTAAGGTACATCCGAAATGGGGCATTGTATCCAAGCATGGGCCTGATGAATATAGGGGCACAATGACCCCACCTGATCTAGATGTAAAACCCTATGGGATAAAGTGGGCTATATAGAAGGTGTGTCCAACAACATTGGCAATGTGAATGTCAAAGGCGAGAGCACTAACTATTCATGTCCCCAAATCACAAATCACACACACCACACGTGATGTATCATCACCTATTTGGTAATGTGTGGGCACGTTGTTATTACCAAAGGTGATGACTATGCATCTAATGGAAGGTAGCTGTAGGCCATGGCTCTGGCACCAGTTTTCCATCTCTGTGAGACCCTTTTTGAGGATGCTTGTGCCAGCTGGGGAGTCAATTAAGGCACACAGTTTGCAGTCATCTGCGAACATGGTCAGCCATATTCCTCCTGTGTTAGCCAGTATTTCTGAGAAATATATATTGAACAAGAGAGGTCCCAGGACTGATCCCTGTGGGATGCCACGTGTAACTGATGTATAGTCAGACATGGCACCTGCAATACTGACCATGTGGGTGCTATCCATGATCCAGTTAGCAATCCATCTTGTGACATATGTGTAGATATTGAAGCCGGTGAGCTTATGTATAATGGCTGAGTGGGGTATTGTGTTGAACTGTTGTGCAAGCTCCAGATAGGTTGTGTGGACAACCCTCTGTACGTCTATGGACCTGTTAACTGTTTAAAGACATCAAGCAGGTGCAAGAGGCAAGATCTGCACACAACAAAGCCAAATTGTGTAGGATCCAGTGTCTGTAGGTTCACAATGTCTATGTGTATGTGTTCCATGATGATACGCTCCATAGCTTAGCAGACCAGGATAGTTAGGCATATAGTGCGATACACTGTGGAGCAGGAACACTGTTGCTGTATGCCATTCCTTGGGTACATATCCTGTAGTAACTCTGATATTGAACAGTGACATAATGTGAGTGTGAAGTTCGTCATGAATCTCGTGTAAGCCGCAAGCTGGGACACCGTCTGGACCCATTGATGCTGTGTTGTCTGCTATGGAGAGGGCAGCACTCACCTGTTCATCTGTGATGTCAGGGAGGCTACACCCTGTTGGGATGGACTTGTGCACCGCAGGGGGGATGGGGGGAAACATTTCCACTGAACCTGTTTGCCAGGATGTTTGCAATGTCAGTGGGTTCACTGTATGTTTTGTCATTATGCAGTAACTCACAGCATATCTGTGAGTTCCCACCCAGGTCCCTGACATAACTAAAGAAGGCCTTGTGATTGTCCATAGTGTCTGTTGCAAGTGTCCATTAGAAGTGGCCTTTAGATGAATCAACAAGTGATCGTAGCTATTCCATAGTACTGATCAGAGATGCCTTCCTGATTGGGATTCTGCTCTATCATGTAGTAGCCTCCTCCTGTCCTTCTATAGCTCATCAATGGCCGTGGTCCACCAGACAGGTCCCCTGCCTTTGGAGGAGTGAGTCTTGTAGTTATCTGGGATAACACGATCCATGCATTCCAGTAGTTGTCCATAGAAAGGGTTTGTAAAGGATTAAGTGGTCTGAGCCGTAATTAACACTGTCCCAGGGTCTTTGATGGATACCACCTTGGTTTGTATAAGTGTGACGTTTGCTTATGAGAGTACTTCACTGAGATCACCTAGGATGTGTGTGTGTATGGGATATGTATGTCCAATGAGATGAATGTATGCTCTGACCTTAACAATGAGAGGTATACCTCTGGTGTGGAACATAGAGTCCCCATGTTGGTGATGATCAGGTCCCACATGTTTTACCCCCCTGTGGTTGTGGTGACCAGTTCTGCCATAGCATTTGAGTCTATAAATCCTAGCAACTGTTGTGAGAGGGTGTCGATGCTTGAGTAGTATTCCCAAACAATGTTTGTGTATTTGAAGTCACACAATATAATGATGTTTGGTGAGACCTTCACATTCCCCAGTGTTCCCAGGAATACCGAGTGTTGTTCCCGAGTTTGGGAGTGTGGTCTGCAGCAGTCTACAAACTGAAATGCAGTTTGGCCCACTGTCAGTTGCACATGTACGTTCTCTGATGCTTTGTGCAGTGCTACCAACCTGGAGGTGTGTGTATGTATGATGTATATGGATACCCCCCCCTATTGTTGTTGGCTGGTCTGAGTCTTGTGTTCGAAAAGCATGGTATGAAGTAAAACCTGGTAGTGCTGGCGTGCTTTTGGGAGACTGAACCAGGTGTCTGTTACTGCACATATATCGACAGTCTCAATACTGATGTGAGTCCTGAGTGCATGCATTCTGAGGGTTAGACATCTGTTGTTGAGCAGCATTACTCTCCATTTCCTTTACCCTGCAACGTCTATGGAGGTGGTTTTGTCTTCTGAGCCTTGCTTCAAACAGCCACTATGGGTGTGGCAAGCCAGTCTGTGAAAGCCTAGGGGTGACAGGTGCATGGCATCCATAGCGAATCTACGTGGCATGTCGAGCATGTAATCCCAGGCTGACAGACACTGGATCCCCTTTGAATGACACCAATATGTTAGCCAACTGTTAAAAGTGATCAGTTTGTCTGTATACTGTGACATAATTCTTGGTGAGGGTAAGATGCTACACAAGGTCAGGGTCATACTGGCCTGGGCTACATGATCAGAGATCTCCTCTATGTCTCTTGTCATGTAGTCCAGGGAGGAACATCTGAGGGTTTACACACCAGCATGGTCAATGATGGAGCCATATTTGTACTTGTAGTGGACTGTCATGAGTGCATGTGTCATGTGGCAGATCCTGGCACCTGACTGACAGCATAAAGTGACCTTCTCCTTGTTTAGCCTGGTGAGTGGGATGTCAGTGTGACCGACAATTACAGTCACCTATTATAAGTGTATACGGTGTGTTGTGTAGGCCTAAGGGCAGTGACTGTGTGGCACACTGACTTTGTGAACTATGCGATATGTGTGTATAGTTGTGGGTTAGCAGTTATTTGGGTGTCTGCTTTGGATGTCTCTGCTGCTTAGGCAGAGTATATTTAGAGGCTCTGAGTATGTGTTTGTGCGGTAATGTATTTGGTTTGCTGTCGTCATAGGTCCATGTGAGACTGGATTTGTGGTGTGTGTGGTTACCTTCACCACCTGATAGAATGTGCCAGTCACGGCTTGGGAGAGCTCAGCCTTCTGTCAGTCTATATAGTTGCATCTCATACATACATCTGAGTTTGTTGGTAGGAGGACAGGGTTCTCTGTGTACATAAGGCAGTTGTAACAATGCGTCAAAATTCCAATATGCACCAGCTGGACTGGAGAGTACACACGAAACCGACCTTTGGACATGCCAGGATATAATGATGGCATACACTGTTGACTGATCACAAAGGATCAGAGTGTTCAGGTTTGTCGTTGCTTTGGAAAGATTATCTGCGAAGGAGTACAGACAGAACTATTACACTTCCTTCAGCTATGTCAGAAATAGCAATGTACAGTCATATATGTCCTGAGTCAGGGTCAAATGTACCTGACTGACAATGCTGACATCCTGTCAGACAGGCCCATACATACATATCCACCTCCCATTGACAAAAGGCCCTATCATCATATCAGGAGATATCACATGTAGAATGTGTAAACTGCTCCTCCAAAGCCAAATGAATCCCAACACGTGGATAACATTGTTTCCCCATATGTGTCATAAGTGAACAACAGAATAAACAGACCCTGCACCTGAACAGTCTGTTGAGCCTCACACTCTCTACAGGATTTTACACTGTTGAATGTGTTACAGCAACATGTGGCACACCCCACAAGTGTTGGTGCACAATAGACCATGGGAACTACAGTCCTATAAGCCTATGAAGTCTGAACTGCTAGCCCATGGAGTCCATCATGATTGCAGTCAGGAACAGAGCTATTGTAATCCAACAAACACACAACCCAAACGTCTGTGGTATGTTAATGAGCAAATCATGTTCCCCAAACCTGCTAGATTGTTTTCAAGGCAGCCACCCAGGACAAACATCACTGAAAGAAGCAACATACGTCCCACATAGACTTTGCTTTATCAACATCACAGACACATGTTGTATCTACAAAACCAACAATCTGTGCATAAATATGTATTGTCATATGAAGGAATGGTAATTTGTCCACAGATAGATCACATAAGCTATGAATTGCGGATTCCTGTTCAAGCTGTTCACACCTGCTGACCCACAAGGTTCATTCCAGGGATTGCATAAAACTAAGTGCACACACATTACCATGTCCAGTCTGATGATGTCAGCATCCTATAAATATAGCAGGAGAAGAAACACCACATAGTAACGCAAATAGCGTGTTGTGTTAATGCATATCTCTTTAGAATCGTAACATAGTTAGGAAGGGGTTTGAATCCTGTAATTGCTGTGTGGGGGGGATATATGTGTGTGTATGATTCCCTTTGAGCGGAGTGGCCTTTTTGGAGACTGTGAAAACACATTAGAAGAGGCGAATTCCACTTTGCCAAGTGTGATGATGTCAGTATCCCACAAATGCAGCTTTGGAAATAAATGCTTTCAATAAAGCATATAGTGTGTCGTGTTAATGCATGTCTCCCAAGTGTCATAAAATAATTAGGTAGGGGGTTGAATCCTGTGTGTGTGAGAGATTCCCTTTGAGAGGAGTGGCCTTTTTGGAGACTATATGTGTGCGTATGATTCCCTTTGAGAGGAGTGGCCTTTTTGGAGACTGTGAAAACACATTAGAAGAGGTGAATTCCACTTTGCCAAGTGTGATGATGTCAGTATCCCACAAATACAGCTTTGGAAATAAATGCTCTCAATAAAGCATATAGTGTGTCGTGTTAATGCATGTCTCCCAAGTGTCATAAAATAGTTAGGTAGGGGTTTGAATCCTGTGTGTGCGAGAGATTCCCTTTGAGAGGAGTGGCTTTTTTGGAGACTGTGAAAACACATTAGAAGAGGTGAATTCCACTTTGCCAAGTGTGATGATGTCAGTATCCCACAAATACAGCTTTGGAAATAAATGCTCTCAATAAAGCATATAGTGTGTCGTGTTAATGCATGTCTCCCAAGTGTCATAAAATAATTAGGTAGGGGTTTGAATCCTGTGTGTGTGAGAGATTCCATTTGAGAGGAGTGGCCTTTTTGGAGACTGTGAAAACACATTAGAAGAGGTGAATTCCACTTTGCCAAGTGTGATGATGTCAGTATCCCACAAATACAGCTTTGGAAATAAATGCTCTCAATAAAGCATATAGTGTGTCGTGTTAATGCATGTCTCCCAAGTGTCATAAAATAATTAGGTAGGCGTTTGAATCCTGTGTGTGTGAGAGATTCCCTTTGAGAGGAGTGGCCTTTTTGGAGACTGTGAAAACACATTACAAGAGGTGAATTCCACTTTGCCAAGTGTGATGATGTCAGTATCCCACAAATACAGCTTTGGAAATAAATGCTCTCAATAAAGCATATAGTGTGTCGTGTTAATGCAAATCTCCCAAGTGTCATAAAATAATTAGGTAGGGGTTTGAATCCTGTGTGTGTGAGAGATTCCCTTTGAGAGGACTGGCCTTTTTGGAGACTGTGAAAACACATTACAAGAGGTGAATTCCACTTTGCCAAGTGTGATGATGTCAGTATCCCACAAATACAGCTTTGGAAATAAATGCTCTCAATAAAGCATATAGTGTGTCGTGTTAATGCATATCTCCCAAGTGTCATAAAATAATTAGGTAGGGGTTTGAATCCTGTGTGTGTGAGAGATTCCCTTTGAGAGGAGTGGCCTTTTTGGAGACTGTGAAAACACATTAGAAGAGGTGAATTCCACTTTGCCAAGTGTGATGATGTCAGTATCCCACAAATACAGCTTTGGAAATAAATGCGCTCAATAAAGCATATAGTGTGTCATGTTAATGCATGTCTCCCAAGTGTCATCAAATAATTAGGTAGGGGTTTGAATCCTGTGTGTGTGAGAGATTCCCTTTGAGAGGAGTGGCCTTTTTGGAGACTGTGAAAACACATTAGAAGAGGTAAATTCCACTTTGCCAAGTGTGATGATGTCAGTATCCCACAAATACAGCTTTGGAAATAAATGCCCTCAATAAAGCATATAGTGTGTCATGTTAATGCATTCCTCCCAAGTGACAGAAAATAATTAGGTAGGGGTTTGAATCCTGTGTGTGTGAGAGATTCCCTTTGAGAAGAGTGGCCTTTTTTGGAGACTGTGAAAACACATTAGAAGAGGTGAATTCCTCTTTGCCAAGTGTGATGATGTCAGTATCCCACAAATACAGCTTTGGAAATGAATGCTGCCAATAAAGCATACAGCACATTATGTTAATGCGTATCTCCCTAGTGTCATAATATAGTTAGGTAGGGGTCTGAATCCTGCAAAAGCTATGAGCGTGTGTGTGAGATTCCCTTTGAAAGGAGTGGCCTTTTTGGAGACTGTGAAAACACATTAGAAGAGGTGAATTCCTCTTTGCCAAGTGTGATGATGTCAGTATCCCACAAATACAGCTTTGGAAATGAATGCTCCCAGTAAAGCATACAGCACATTGTGTTAATGCATACCTCCCTAGTGTCATAACATAGCTAGATTGGGGTTTGAATCCTTTAAAAGCTGAGTGTGTGTATGCGATTCTCTTTGAGAGGAGTGGCCTTTTTGGAGACTGTGAAAACACATTAGAAGAGGTGAATTCCTTTTTGCCAAGTGTGATGATGTCAGTATCCCACAAATACAGCTTTGGAAATGAATGCTCTCAATAAAACATGCAGCGCATCGTGTTAATGTGTATCTCCCAAGTGTCATAACATAGTTATTTAGGGGTTTGAAACCTGTGTGTGTGTGAGATTCCCTTTGAGAAGAGTGGCCTTTTTGGAGACTGCGAAAACACATTAGAAGAGGTGAAGTCCTCTTTGCCAAGTGTGATGATGTCAGTATCCCACAAATACAGCTTTGGAAAAGAATGCTCCCAGTAAAGCATATAGCGTGTCGTGTTAATGGATATTTTCCTAGCGTCATAACATAGGTAGGTAGGGGTTTGAATCCTGTCAATGCATGCGTGTGAGATTCCCTTTGAGAGGAGTGGCCTTTTTGGAGACTGTGAAAACACATTAGAAGAGGTGAATTCCTCTTTGCTAAGTGTGACGATGTCAGTATCCCACAAATACAGCTTTGGTAATGAATATTTTCCCTAAAGCATATAGTGAGTAGTGTTAATGCGTATCTCCTTAATGTCATAACATAGTTAGATAGGGGTTTGAATCCTGCAAATGCTGCGTGTGTATGAGATTTCCTTTGAGAGGAGTGGCCTTTTTGGAGACTGTGAAAACACATTAGAAGGTGTGAGTACCTCTTTGCCAAGTCTGATGATGTCAGTATCCCACAAATACAGCAGTGGAAACAAAAACTCTCAGTAAAGCATATAGCTCATTGTGGTAATGCATTCCTCTCTATATAACATAATATAGTTAGATATGGGTTTGAATCCTGCAATTGCTGAGTGGGGGTGTGTGTGTGTCTAATCCTATGAGAGAAGTGGCCTTTTTGGAGACTGTGAAAACACATTGAAAGAGGCGAATTCCCTCTTCTAATGTGTTTTCACAGTCTCCCAAAAAGGCCACTCATCTCAAAGGGAATCTCACATACTGGACCTGATCATCACCAACATGGGGACTCTACGCTCTAGACCAGAAATGTATCCCTCACTGGTAAGATCAGACCATAAACTAATCTCAATGGATATTCACATCCCGACCCCACCCCCTGCCCAGAAAATCACAGTGAAAAACTTCTCTAAAGCAAATTTTGCACTCCTCAAAACCAAGGCAGAATCCTTCAAAGCCGCCGGGCCTGTTGAGAATACGGCCCAGACCACAGAATCCTTTATAAATGCATTCTATGAACACCTTCAGGAATGCATGGATCATGCAATCCCAAATAAAACCAAGACCCAATCCTCCAAAGGTAGACGTCCTGTCTGGTGGACCCTAGCCATAAACAAACTATACAATAGAAGGAGGAAGCTACTACATGATAGAGCAAAATCCCAAAAAGGGAAAGCAACTCTGATCAGTATTAGCAAAAAAACTACGGGCACTCATAAAATCGTCTAAGGCCAGCTTCGAGAGAAAAATTGCACAGGACACTAAGGATAATCACAAGGCTTTCTTTAGTTATGTTAGGAACCTGGGTGGGAATTCCCAGATATGCTCAGAATTAGTCCAAAATGACAAAAAAATACACCGAACCCACAGACATTGCCAACATCCTAGCTGACAGGTTCAGCGCAAACTCCCCCCCCTCCCCACCAAAAGGGCGAATATCTATCCCAGCAGAGTGCTGCCCCCCCCTGACATCTCAGATGTTCAGGTAAGAGCCGCCCTCTCCAAAGCAAAAAACACAGCATCAATGGGACCAGACGGTGTCCCGGGCTGCGTCCTACATGAACAAGAACAGCTAAACCCAAACATAAAACTACTGTTCAATCTCAGCCTTACTACAGGATATGTACTCAAAGAGTGGCGTACAGCAACAGTAGTCCCTCTCCACAAAGGTGGTGCCTCAACGGATCCTGGAAACTATCGCCCCATAAGCCTGACTAGCTTGGTCTGCAAAGCTATGGAAAGGATCATCATGGACCTCATAAATAAAGATATTGGGGACCTACAGACACTGGATCCTACCCAGTTCAGCTTTGTTAAGGGCAGATCCTGCCTCTTAAACCTGGTCGATTTCTTTGAAACAGTCACCAAGGCCATTGGCAGGGAAGGTGGTCCACACAGCCTACCTGGACCTCGCAAAAGCCTTCGATACAATACCCCACTCGGGCATTATAGATAAGCTCACCAGCTTAAACATAAACCCCTATGTCACTAGATGGGTTGCAAACTGGCTCAGGGACAGAACCCACATGGTTAGAATTGCTGGAGCCATGTCAGACTCCAAACCAGTTACAAGTAGCGTCCCACAAGGCTCAGTCCTGGGACCTCTCTTGTTTGGTATATATTTCTCAGAGGTACAGGCAAACACGGAAGGACTGTGGCTGACCAAACTCGCAGATGGCTGCAAACTGGGTGCCATAATCGACTCTCCAGCTGACACCAGCATCCTCCAAAAGGGCCTCATAGAAACAGACAACTGGTGCCAGAGCCATGGCCTCAAGCTAAATGCTAAAACGTGTATAGTCATCCCCTTTGGTAAAAACAAAGTGCCCACAAATTAACACATAGGTGGTAATCCATTAAGTACAGAAGAAGTAATTAGGGACCTGGGGACCCAAGTTGATAGCATTCTCTCATTTGACAACCACGTGGCCAAAGTGGCTAGAAAAACATTTTATATAGCCCACCTAATCATGAAGGGATTCACATCTAGATCAGGGGAGGTCATCATGCCTCTTTACTCATCCCTCATCAGGCCCATAATTGAGTACAATGACCCTTTTGGGATGTACCTTACCAGACACCTGCAGCAACTGGAAAGACCCCGAAAGTACCTCACCAAGAGGATCAACAAGCTCAAACAGATGCCATATGCTGCCCGGTTAAAGAAACTCCAGCTCTACTCAGTGGCATACTGCTTGCTCAGAGGCGATCTGTGCCTGACGTATAAAGCCATTACCAACCCGGAATTAATGGACATGCTACACCTCAGAAAATCCAAATCCCATCGAGCTACGCTCTCGAGAGACTTGAACCTCAGCACTGAAATAAATAGGACATGCTGGAGGGACAGATTCATAACCCAGAGGCTCCCTTCACTCTGGAATAAAATCCCAGTCCAGGTTAGGCAGAGTCCCTCATTGACTCTCTTCAAGAGGAATCTTGATGAGTGGATGGGAGATCGTAGGTTTACCCCGGGTATCACTTCTGTGTCACTGTTAGACAGAGGCACAGTATACTAACCTCAAAAAAGGGCATAGCAAAATTAATTTAAAATGGGTGGCGAAAGCCAAACACACTCTGGCTAGGCTTATAAATGCCCTAGGGCAGATAGCCTAGTATGAACCTATGAGCCTATGAACCTATGAACCTATGATGATGTCAGTCCCACAAATACAGCAGTGGAATTGAAAACTCCATATGGCACGTCGTGGTAATGCATATCTGTCTAGTATCATGACATAGATAGGTAGGGGTTTGAATCCTGCAATTGCTGAGTGTGTGTGTGTGTGTGACACTGTTGAGCAATGTGTTGTGGGTTTTGCTTTTACTACTGTATGACATATCAATAAAACAACAGTATGTGCATTGCAAACTGCAGGTATCTGTGTGGCAAATACACATATGTACATGTGACCTAAATTGGTAACTGTGTGGCCAGGAGATATATGTACATGTGACCTCATTCACTTTATAGGTGTGAAGCCTGCTGTCAACATGATTACATATGTTACCATTGACAGTTGCTGCTGCTTCTTGGACCGTAGCTCACATATGTATGTATGTGACAAGTCCAGCCACTGTAGTGAGCTGTGCCCTAGGTCATCTTGTGTCACACACACACATGACAGTTGTTATAGAATAGTGTGAGTGTGGGTGCATGCCTGTGGCATATGACAGACATGTTCAAACACAACACAGTCTGTCAATAATGGCCATTCATTGTAGGTATACAACAACTCCATGGATATGCATACAGACCCCTTATTGCTTATGTGATACACTGAGGGACATCAGCATACCTTTGGGAATGTGGATATCAAAGGACAGATGAAATCACATGTGGCTGTTTGTACACATCTGTACCCCTGCTACATGTTGTGTGCTACTACCAATGTGGTACCATCAGGATACTATGTGTAGTAAATGTGGATGTCTATGCTATTGTTGGCTCATAGCTTCACAACATGGGTTTGTCAACAGGTATCTGTCTGTATGATACCCTTGTGGAGGATAAGTGTCTAATCCGGGGAATGCTTTGTAGGCCACTGTATGCATCACCAGATGTGGACGTACATATCCCTAGTGTGTCTGCTTGTACCTAGGATGAACACATGCCAAACAGGAGTGGTCACGGGAATGTGTGGTGGTCAATTACCACTGGTAACTGTTATCGTACAATACCGGAAAGATTCTAATGCTACTGTGTATCCTACAGCTGTGTGTCAGTTGTCAAGACATCATCTAACGATTGGTGGAAATCAGGCTGTTGAGGTTATGTACACTACCAGAATGTTAACCAATGACCGATATCAACAGTATCACCCACAGCATAGTGTCATACCATGTCATACACACATGTGTACCCAAGTTGTGACATATGTGTAGTGACATGCTTATTGGACACCAGTAGGAAATATGAAGTATTAACACTGTGTAATACAGGGCATGTCACCCTTCCCATGTGCCCACCATGCACATACATGCAAACAGTGCACCTCCACCATGTTCACAAATGTACACCTTGAAATCTGTACTGCAAACATCACACACGTAACATACACTCACTGACACATGCTGCCAGTACCACACACATCAGCCAACTGGCACATGTGTGGACAATCCATGTTTGGAATTAACACTGGTGTAAACAATACTAAATTGATAATCAGTGCTGTGATGCATCATGCCTGCTCAGGTACACCTACAAGGATATCATTACACTTTACTGTTCACAACATGCTAACATTGCTACACTGCTAGTAGGTCACCCTGTGCATCTGCACCATGTTATCCTGTTCCTGCATCAATGTCACAGATGACAGGAGGTATCACAGTTTCATCATATGCACAGGGTGTGTGATTGTTTTTCCAGAGCCAGACAATGACCCATCCAATCAACATGTGTGTGTGTGTGTGTGTGTGTGTGTGTGTGTGTGTGTGTGTGTGTGTGTGTGTGTGTGTGTGTGTGAGGGACAACAGTACAATATGGGTCAGTGTTGATGTGATGTGTGTGTGTGTATGTGTTAGCCCTACGTGTTGGTAGTATGTGTGTGTGTCTGCATGCACACAGTACCCCTTTGTGGCTGCCAAATATGGGAGTTTGTGGGACAGCCACAGACTGTACCTGCCAGGCTGTACAGATCACTGTCTCCGGCCATGGACACAGTACCTGTGCCTGGCAGGGGTGACAGGGACAGTATCAGGTACTAAGCCAGACTGAGTACTATCATCAGAGGCAGAGGGATGTTGACTGGACCCATATCCCTGCTGGGACTGACCAGAGCCATGTGCACATGGTCATCTTGGACGGTCTACCGACAGCCCAGCCACAACATTGCTGGGGCTGGTACTGGCACTACGGGAGTGGCTGGCACTTGGGTGTCATCCGCAATGACTGCCAGCTGATGATGTTGCTGGCATACATCCACATCAACGGCCCAGCCATCCTGCACTGTCCTGGCACATGGACATAACATTGCGGAGGACATCTAGTGTCTCCCCCCAACGTCTATCAATGACATCGGTGTAATTGCAGATGGCACCGGCAAGGTCACGGATACTGTCATTGATCGCAGTGTTATGAGCCCTCTGCGCCCTTAGTCCCTGCCTGGTGTACAGTTCCATATGTGCCTGTGCTTCTATCACAGCCCGGAACATACCTGAGGTTGTGAGACCTGTGCGGGCACTCCTGCCAGGGCCATTATGACCAGTGGTGCTCCCACGAGAACCCCTGGACATATGCTTATGTGGTACCATTCCAGGTGTCTGGGCATGGCTACTGTGTGGGGTTGCATGTGCCATAGATACCACACTTTCCTGGTCAATGCCTACCGTATGCTGTTCCTCACCTAAGGCCATTGGTGTTGAGGGATGTAATGGCAGTACGTATGTGCACATAGATGGGGTGGAAAGCTGTGTACTGTTGATTGGTGGACCACTGACAGACCCTGTCAAACATGCCTGTGCCACTACACATGTATCATCATGGTCATTATTTGTGGCAGTGACCTCAGGTTCCCTGCTGCACCCATCCAACAATACCTCAGCACCTGTGAGAGGGAGACAGGAAGCACATTTTACCATCTGTACAGGATGTTCGCACACATGCACACATGCACACATGAACACATGAACACATGCACACATGCACACATGAACACATGAACACATGCACACATAAACACATGAATACATGAACACATGAACACATGCACACATGCATACATGAACAAATGCACACATGCACACATGCACGCATGAACACATACACACATGCACACATGCACACATGCACACTAATACACTACTCATTCAAGTTGACACACACACAACAGCAATATGGAACATAGTCGTTAGTGGTTGATGGTGGAGTACACTATCAAAAGCCAAAGAGTCCTATCACACGTGAAACCACTGTTGGCCAGCATATGTGTGAACCAGAGCTCTCAAAACCAAAACACACCAACAATCAAATCGAAATGCATAGCTTTATTGTTCAAACCGGTTTCGGCAGAAAATGCCTTCATCAGTGAAAGATAATCAACGTTACAAAGCCAAAAAGCACATAAATATTTATATGCATCCCCAACCAATAGGAAACATGGTATGTTCCCGCTCCTGAGTGCTAATTGCATATACATAAAGTGACAAGAAAAAATAGAGTTATACATAGCTGTAGTAAGGGTTAGTGAGAAACATTTCTTAATAGTAATATATAATCATGTATATTTAAGAATACACATAAAATAATATCAGAGAATTAAGCAAGGATCATGAGTATATACACATTGGTAATAAACTTATGCATAAACATGAGACTAATAATATGCCATTGCAAATAATGGAAATACCAGGATCCAAGTAAGAATCATAAAAATGAAATCTGTTAAAAACAGATATCAACTCAATTGATATAGATAAATGTACATCATAGCTGCCTAGCTTGAGCATTTTCTGGCTTGTTAAACTTGATTTCTGTATTAGTAGCTGTATTTAGAGCACAACCAAAAGCTGTTTGCTGAATTTCCTGTTTGCACTTAATTTTAAATTGTTTTTTTCTTAAAACTTGCATATTTTCTGTCCTTGACCTAGCAGTCTTGTGTGGGGTCATTTACTGCACTGTTATAACTTGATATTACTTGTGAACCTCTGCTATCTCTGTAAAAAACAAAAAAAAATCTTGCTTTTTTCCCACTTTTCTGAGAGTTAAAAAAGTTCAGTTACAGGCTTGCTGTTCCTGAACTGTTTGAAAGTTTCTGTGAGGCCATTTTTGCTTGGGCTGAAGGAGGGTCTCTCTGTTCATCAGTGGCAGTGACTAACATTGAGCAGCTTCCCTGCCCCCCGTAGAGGTGGTTACTGACTTGAAACTGTAGTTTTATTGGCCACTAGGGGTCATTTCCATAACTACTTCATCTTCCTCTCTTAAAACCTAGTTGCCTCGTGGTTTGAGTGTCTTTTCAGGCTTGTTGGCTGTTGGTGAAGCACCCTCCAAGAGGAAAAAACGCTGAGAGAAGAAGGGAGCCACTTTTGAGATTTTAAGTATTTTTTCTCTGTTTATTTGCTAAGTTTTTCTGCATAGCTGCCTAGCTTGAGCATTTTCTGGCTTGTTAAACTTGATTTCTGTATTAGTAGCTGTATTTAGAGCACAACCAAAAGCTGTTTGCTGAATTTCCTGTTTGCACTTAATTTTAAATCGTTTTTTTCTTAAAACTTGCATATTTTCTGTCCTTGACCTAGCACTCTTGTGTGGGGTCATTTACTGCACTGTTATAACTTGATATTACTTGTGAACCTCTGCTATCTCTGTAAAAACAAAAACAAAAAAAAATCTTGCTTTTTCCCACTTTTCTGAGAGTTAAAAAAGTTCAGTTACAGGCTTGCTGTTCCTGAACTGTTTGAAAGTTTCTGTGAGGCCATTTTTGCTTGGGCTGAGGGAGGGTCTCTCTGTGATCAGTGGCAGTGACTAACATTGAGCAGCTTCCCTGCCCCCATAGAGGTGGTTACTGACTTGAAACTGTAGTTTTATTGGCCACTAGGGGTCATTTCCATAACTCCTTCATCTTCCTCTCTTAAAACCTAGTTGCCTCGTGGTTTGAGCATCTTTTCAGGCTTGTTGGCTGTTGGTGAAGCAACCTCCAAGAGGAAAAAACGCTGAGAGAAGAAGGGAGCCACTTTTGAGATTTTAAGTATTTTTTCTCTGTTTATTTGCTAAGTTTTTCTGCATAGCTGCCTAGCTTGAGCATTTTCTGGCTTGTTAAACTTGATTTCTGTATTAGTAGCTGTATTTAGAGCACAACCAAAAGCTGTTTGCTGAATTTCCTGTTTGCACTTAATTTTAAATCGTTTTTTCTTAAAACCTGCATATTTTCTGTCCTTGACCTAGCACTCTTGTGTGGGGTCATTTACTGCACTGTTATAACTTGATATTACTTGTGAACCTCTGCTATCTCTGTAAAAAAAAAAAAAAAAAAAAAAATCTTGCTTTTTTCCCACTTTTCTGAGAGTTACAAAAGTTCAGTTACAGGCTTGCTGTTCCTGAACTGTTTGAAAGTTTCTGTGAGGCCATTTTTGCTTGGGCTGAAGGAGGGTCTCTCTGTTCATCAGTGGCAGTGACTAACATTGAGCAGCTTCCCTGCCCCCCGTAGAGGTGGTTACTGACTTGAAACTGTAGTTTTATTTTCCCTTTTGTGTCTATTCCTGCTTCTTTCCAGCCCCTGCTATCAAGCACGCTTTAACGTGCTTTAGCGCGATTTAGCGCGGAGTTGCCACTAGAGCAGCATCGGGCAGCGCCGGTTAAACAAGGTTAAACTCTTTCTGGCTCCAGAAAGTCTGTTCTTCAATTTTTCCCTTAGAACTGCTCTGTTAGGAACCTAAACAGTTTACACCTACACTAAAAAGTGCAGCACTTGTTCCAAATAGCTTTTTCTTCTCAAAAAGCTCAGCACTTGTCTTATAAGCATATCCCTTGTCTCATAAGCATACTCTTTGCAGGTCAAGCACTCCTATATTATACAAATCTCTCACTAGCAAAACCCCCCAGGAATGCCTACCTCCCTGCTAAGCCCACTACTTTTCTGTCCCATACCAACTCATAATTCTTTCTAGCATGTCGAAGGGTCAGATTCTGGCGTCCTCTCCTGCCCATTTGGTGAATCTGGGAATTCTGAGACAATGTTACAATTGCCTCATGTACACTGACAACCATCTCCTCCTCCCATGTAACACTAACACTTGTGAGAGATGCAGCTATTTAGCCAGACTGGAGGCTGAGCTCTCTCAACTCAGGACTGGCAAGACCAGGCAGGAGGAGAAGGCAACTACACACACCACAATATCAGTCTCACATAACTCAACCACACCACTGAATCAAACACATAAACACACTAAGACATACTCGGAGGCTCTGAGTAAAAATTTACCTAAACAGCAGAGGCCTCCAAAGCAGACACCCAAGCAACTGCAAACTCAATACACCACACAAACAACACATAAACAACAAAATCAGTGTGCAAAGCAGTCACTGCCCTTAAGGCCAAATACAACACCAAACATACTTGTCATAGGTGACTCCATAGTCAGACACACTGACGTCCGCTCACCAGACTGAGTAAGGAGAAGGTCACAGTAAGCTGCCTGTCGGGCGCTAGAATCCGCCACATAACACAAGCACTCAGGTCTCTCAACAGCAGGAACAAGTATGACTCAGTCATTGTCCACGCTGGTGTCAACGACCTGAGACGTACCTCCTTGGACTACATGAAAAGAGACATTGAGGAGCTCTCTGATTATGTAGCCCAGGCAGGTATGACCCTGACCTTGAGCAGTATCCTACCTTCACCTAGAATGATGCCACAATACAGTGATAAGATGATCAGCTTTAATAATTGGCTTAAATTCTGGCGTCATTCAAAGGGGATCCAATGTCTGTCTGCCTGGGATGACATGCTGGGCAAGCCACGCTGCTTCGCAAGGGACGGCTTGCACCTGTCACCCCTAGGCTTCCGGATATTGGCAAAGGCTCTTGCCACCCCATAGTGCCTTTTTAGGCAAGGCTCAAATTCTAAACCTACCACCCTAGAACACAAAAAAGTAAAAAAACTAAGGGTAATGCTGCTCAATGCCAGAAGTCTCAATCTCAAGATGCACGCACTCGAGGCCCTTCTCAGTATGGAGAACATCAATGTCTGTGCTGTGACAGAAACCTGGTTCAAGGCTCCTGAGAGCACCCCAGCACTAGCAGGTTTCACCTCATATCATGCGTTCCGGCCCCAAAATCCGGACAACACCAAGAAAGGAGGGGGGGGTGTCCATATTCATAAAGGACACCCACACCTCAAGGTTGGTGGCAACGCACAATGCATCGGAGACCATCCAGGTGCAATTAACCATAGGCAAGACTGCTCTGCAATTTGTAGCATGTTACAGGCCACCCTCTCAAACTCAGGAACCTCACATGGCCTTCCTGAAAACAATGGAGGGGATAAATGTATCTCCAAACACCATCATACTAGGTGACTTCAACTACCCTAATATAGACTGGAAACACTACTCAAGCCCAAACACTCTAGCCCAAAGGTTCCTGGAGTTCATAAACTCAAATGCCATGGAACAACTAGTCACCATCCCCACAAGAGGAGAAAACATACTTGATCTCATCATCACGAACATGGGATCACAATGTTCAACACCGGAAGTATACCCCTCACTGGTGAGATCAGATCATAAACTAATCTCACTGGAGGTCCTCATCCCGCCCCCACCTGAAATAAAAAAAGACCACAGTGAAAAACTTCTCAAAAGCCGACTTCACACTTCTAAAAACTAGTGTGGTCTCCTTTAAGGCCCTGAGCCAGTGGTAAACATTACTCAAACCGCTGAATCACTTACAAATGCCTTCTACCAGCACCTACAGGACTGCATGGATCAGGCAATCCCAAACAAAACTAAGACTCTTTGTACCAAAGGCAAGCGTCCAGTCTGGTGGACCCCAGCCATAAACAAGCTCTACAACAAAAGGAGGAAGCTACTACAAGATAGAGCAAAATCCTTGAAAGGTAAGACACCTTTGATCATTATAAGTAAAAAAGTAAGAGCTCTCATAAAATCATCCAAGGCAAACTTTGAGAGAAAAATCGCCAAGGATTCAAAAGACAATCATAAGGCCTTCTTTAGCTATGTTAGAAACCTAGGAGGAAACTCCCAGATATGCTCAGAATTAGTTCAAAATGATGTGAAGATTACTGAACCTACACACATTGCCAACATACTGGCTGACAGGTTCAGTGCAAACTTCTCCCCCCCCAAGGGAGAGATATCTATACCAGAGGATTGTAGCCCCCCAAACATCTCCAACGCCCAGGTAAGAACTGCTCTCTCCAAAGCAAAAAACACAGCATCCATGGGACCGGATGGTGTCCCCAGCTGTGTGCTCCATGAACTCAATGAGGAATTAAACCCGCAGTTAGGACAGCTGTTTCATCTTAGCCTCACCTCAGGATACGTACCCAAGGAGTGGCGCACGGCGACTGTGGTCCCACTTCACAAGGGCGGTGCCTCCACCGACCCTGGAAATTACCGTCCCATTAGCTTGACAAGCCTTATCTGCAAAGCCATGGAGAGGATCATAATGGAACTCATAAATAAAGACATAGGGAACTTGCAGACTTTGGATCCAACCCAGTTTGGCTTTGTCAAAGGCAGATCATGCCTTTTAAACTTGGTTGACTTTTTGAGACAGTCACCAAGGCCATTGATGAGGGAAAGGCAGTCCATACAGCCTACCTTGACCTGGCAAAGGCCTTGACACAATACCCACTCAGGTATCATCAAAAACTCATCAGCTTGAATGTAAACCCATACATCACAAGATGGGTTGCAAACTGGCTAAGTGACAGAACCCACAGGGTCAGAGTTGCTGGAGCCATGTCAGACTCAAAGCCTGTCACAAGTGGTGTCCCACAGGGCTCAGTCCTGGGTCCACTCTTGTTCGGCATCTACTTTTCTGAAGTACAAGCAAACACAGGAGGGTTATGGCTGACAAAGTTTGCAGATGACTGCAAACTGGGCGCCATAGTCGAAAACACATCTGACACAGATATCCTTCAGAAAGGCCTCACAGAAATGGATAACTGGTGCCAGAGCCATGGCCTAAAGTTAAATGCCAAGAAATGCATAGTCATACCCTTCGGGAAAAACAAGGTTACCCTAGCTACCATATAGGTGGCAATCCACTGAGCACAGAAGAAGTCATCAGGGATCTGGGGACCCAGGTTGACAGTAGCCTTTCATTTGACACTCATGTTGCTAAAGTAGTTAGGAAAACCTTCTACATTGCCCACCTGATCATGAAGGGATTCACATCCAGATCAAGGGAGGTCATCGCCCCCCTGTACTCATCACTCATTAGACCTATGATTGAGTACAATGCCCCATTCGGAATGTATCTGACCAGACACCTGCAGCAGCTGGAAAGGCCCCAAAAGTTCCTCACCAAAAGGATAAAGGGTCTCAAAAATATGTCTTATGCTGCCCGACTGAAAGAACTCCAGCTCTATTCAGTCTCATACCGCTTGCTCAGAGGTGACCTGTGCCTGACATATAAGGCCATGTCAAACCCCGATTTGATGAAGATGCTTCACCTCAAAAAATCTAGATCCCTCAGAACCACAAGGGTGGGAGACTTAAACCTTGACACGGTTATTAATAGAACATGCTGGAGGGACAGATTCATCACCCAGAGACTCCCTATGCTGTGGAACAAGATCCCGGTACATGTGAGGCAGAGCACCTCGCTGGCCTTGTTCAAGAGGAATCTTGACCAATGGATGGGGGATCGCAGATATACCCCAGGGATTACTTCAGTGTCACTGCTTGACAGAGGCACAGCAAAATAATAGGCATAGTTTTATTCTAACTAAAGGGGTGGCGAAAGCCAAATAACTATGGGCTAGGCTTATAAATGCCCTTGGGCAGATAGCCTAGTATGAACCTATGAACCTATGAACCTATGTAATGAATATATATTGGTACCGAAATAACATGAGAATGTAATAAAAATAGTATAGGTTTCAATAGTCCAAGGATATAAAGAAACCAAATTCCTACTATGTTGAATGATAAGAAAATGAAGATGTTGACATATCAAAAAACAAGCCAAAAGGTTGTATAACAAAATGCCAAATAACAAACCACATAATAGTATAAATGTACATAATGTTCAACAATAATAGTTGTATAATCCATAGGTATAAAGAAGCATACTATAATAGTGGTTATAGATCAACCATTATGAAATACAATGGTGTGAAAATACAAATATTGAATAAATAATATTCCATGGTTGTAACAAAGCTAAACATAGTAATGCTACCTAATGAACATTGTAGGTAAGGTACGGCATAGATTCCTCATAAAAGATTATTATTACAAATGGTCATTCAAACCTGGTGGAAATAATGCCCCCAGTGTAATGATCCAATATTTTTCTTTGTGGTTGAGAATACTATGCCATCCTTGTGAGTTGCTTCTGTCACCAATAATTTTGTCAATGATCATAAAGGTAAATTGAGCATTTTGATGTTTTAATGTATGTCTGTATAGGGCATTGGTTTCTTTTTTATTTTTGATGTCACTTTTATGTTCATTCATACGGGTTCTGAGTGACCTGGAGGTTTGGCCTACATAAAAAGCCGAACATTGGCAAGTAGCCAAATAAACCACCCATCTGCTGCTGCAATTTCCAAAGATTTTACATTCATACACTGGCTGGTAAATTGTTTGAATTTACTAACTTGTTTGCAAGGACCACAATGACCACAAGGGAATGTGCCCAACAATACATCCCCAGACATAGTCATTTGTTTATGTATGGCTCCCCCACTTTCCTTGTGTTTAAAGTGAGAAAACAAAGAACCTAATGTTTTGCCTCTTCTGTATGTAAAAAGACACTGTGATCCCAAAAGTGATCTGAGCTGGTCATTAGCCAAAATAATGTTCCAATGTGTATTGATAATGCCTCTGATGGCATTGTGATTTCTGCCATAGGTGGTGACAAACCTGATAGATTTTGAAGGATTGCTGTCATGTGTTTTGTATTGTAATAATATATCCTGTCAATATTAGTGGACCATTCCCATGCCCTAGCAATATCCTGTTGTTTGTAACCTCTATCTACAAATCTGTGATACAGATCTAAACTGGCTCATTCATAGTCTAGTTGAGTTGAGCTTATACATTTAATATGCATGAATTGTGACTTGGGTATGTTGAGGATGGTGTGGCATGGATGCATGCTAGAAGCATGTAATAGAGTGTTATATTGGGGGTATTTATGGTATGTCTTGGTATTTAGGGTGTGATCCCTATTTCTGGAGACTGTGACATCCAAAAAATTGATGGTTTGTAAATTATATGTAACCGTAAACTCAATTCCCCAAATATTGCCATTGAGGTATTCAACGAATTCCTCAAGGTATGTAGCATCTGCTTGCCACACCATCCAGCAGTCATCTAAATATCTGCACCATATATCAATTTCCACAAAATAGATATTATGTAGTGGATCATATATCATGCATTCTTCAAAAAAAGCCATGAATAGATACGCATAAATTGGAGCAAAAGAGGCTCCCATGGCCGTGCCCTGGAGCTACCAATAGCATTCCCCTTGGAAATAAAAAACATTTTTGTTCAAAACATGTTCAGTCATGCAAATAAGCAAGGTATTGAGCCCAGGGGAATATAGGGCAGACAGGTCTAACCAGTATTGTAGAGTTTGTAGACCCGCCCAATGTGGAATACTGGTATACAAAGCTTTGACATCTAGTGAGCACATGAGCCAACTAGGCTCCAATTGTGTATCCTGAATAATCTGTAAGAATTGTGTAGTATCCTGCAATCTTGCCCTGACAAAAGTCAATAGAGGTTTAAGGTATTGAGTAAGCAACATGGATAGTGGTTCTGTCAAAGATCCAATACCCGAGACAATTGGTCTACCCAGAGGTTTTGAAATTGATTTGTGAATTTTGGGAAGTAAATATAGAACTTGTTTCTGTGGATCTTTGACCATAAGATGTTGAACACTACTCTTGCTAATGATACCTTCTTCTTCATCTAGATTCAAGAAGGAATCTATTTCCTTCTTGAATACTGGAGTAGGATCAATGGCCATATTCATGTAACAACTTGTGTCAGATAAATGTGACCTACCCTCATTGAGATAATAACTCATATTCATAACTACTACAGCTCCACCCTTGTCTGCTGGTAGAATCGCAATATTGTGGTTGTTACGTAACTGTTGTAAGGCCCTAATCTCAGGCAGTGATAAATAATGTCCAAGTATGCTGAATTCCTTGTGTTGGAAATGTAAATCCCTGAGTACTGATTGCATGAAAATAGATTCGTGTTTATTCATCGGTGGCTGAAATTCAGATTTGAGAAGTCTGAATTCATCCGATCTTTGAGACTCCCTGTCAGAAAAAAACAATTTTAGGTTCAAATTGTGACAGAAACTAATAACATCTGTAACAATATTGTATTCATCAGAAAAAAACCCAGGTACAAAACCAAGTCCTTTATTCAAAAGTTCTTCTTGTTCATGAGACAATGTTACATTAGACAGATTTAAAACATTCTGATAAACACAATCATTTATGTTAAGAGGTTCTGAATCAACCCCTCCAGGGAGTTGGATTTTGTTCCTGTGCTTATGTTTGCGTCCACCTCGACGCCTTGTGCCATTTCTAAAGGGACTGTCATATTAGATCTTTTCTGATTAGGTGATTCCTTATGTCCAACACTATCATTATCTGTATATGAGGAATCCTCCCCTGACGTGCTTGTATTGGACTTGTCTCTGGTTTTTAAGATTGATCTGGGTCTTTTTCTAGTTCTAGTAGTTGTGGACCCCTGACTGGCATCCATAAATCTAACTGTTCTTTTTGACTCAAAAGGGCGTCCTCTCTGATAGTCTGAGTTGTCCCTATTAAATTTTTTGATTTTTCTTTCTCTAGTTATTTTCTCATGGTTTGCCAGCTCCTTTGATAATTTCTTGGTAGATTCATTGAATGTAGGAAGGGACTCAAATTTTTTACATTCCTGACATAATGTTCTAACCTCATTGAGGTTGATATCCACCATTCTGTCATAATATTGTGCCAATATATTAACAAATAACATGGATGCTTGTTGCAAAGCTTCATTCCATTCATTGGTTAGTCTCTCTTCAGATCTCCCAACCAATGGTTGCAAATGGATCCTAAGACCCCTAGGAGAAATATTCTTGCTCAAGTATGCACGAAATAATCTTAAGTGCCAGATGCTGGATCTTAAATTTTTGAGACCCTTAGTGAGGGCATGAAATGCCAAATCACATTCATGGGGTAAATTTTGTCTGGATTCATTTTGATTACTGTTTGGTAAGATATTGATTCCGAACACACCAATATCCTCACGATCAGCGCATAATCCTGAAAGGATATTTTCCAGTTCCATGTTGTTAATATGGGGTGGATAGATATATGAAAAAACAACAGAGCTGACAACCCAGGATAATAACCTCTGTGGAAATCCCAATAGGTGACCAAAGTACATGCAACAGAGTATAATGGATGTCAGCCAGGGCACCACATGTGAATCCTATTAAACCTCCATATAGAGACTGTCTCTATCCGTAATACACCTAGTAATGACAATTGAGAATAGTCCAATACAGCCATGTTACGTTCCAGAAATGACCATCAAAGTGATGACAGAAAGATAATCATAATATCAAGGCTAAGGCATTGAAAGTAAAATAATAAAATGTAATAAAAAAGAAAGCAAAACTTGATGTATGTAATTCCAAGCACTAAATGTCCCAATGTGGTTTAAGGAACATGCCAGTGTTAAACAACCACTGAATCAATATGCCAATATCAGTAGTAGAAAGCCAGAATTATGTCACGCATATATCATTAAACAATAGCTAGGAACTGACTCAAGGTCTATTTTTAGCTACACCCAGAATATATGAAATTATTCCTTCTAGTGTCTGGAGGGTATAGATTCAATGATATAAAAGCCAAACAGTAGTCAATATAGAGTAATAATACCCAGACATGAGTGACCAAACAATACAAAGTTTATGTAGAGATGTCAATACATTAGCCCTGCAATGATGGCCCAAGATCATATGTAGCTGATCCAAAATAGGCCTAATATAGATACACTATACACAAATGAACCTGACCTATATCCTGAATGAAAACTAGCTATAGATAAAAATAATATATATGCATCTGTCTTTCAAGTATAAGTTGAAAAATTGTCGCTAGATCTTTACAGCATATGTAAGTTTGCAAATCTAGGTATTGAGGGCCCTAAGTTTGGTCAACATATAAAAATGCAATACAATGCTAGGTTAAATCGCATACAACGAGTTAGGTCCAAGCACAGTCATAAGACAACTGTTCCAATAATCTAATACCCTAGTCTATATGTGCTAGTATATAGTACAGAACCCTGTATAAGTCAAATGACCTCAAAAATTGTAAATGTAATTAACGAACAATAGTGCCCATAGAAGTATAGAAATAATGTATATGCATCTGTCGTTCAAGTACAGTTTGAAAATTGTCACTAGATCTTAACAGCATATATAAGTTTGCAAATATAGGTATTGAAGACCTTGAATTTAGTCAACATATAAAAATACAATACAATGCTAGGTTAAATCGCATACAACAAGTTCGGTCCAAGCACAATCATAGGACAACTGTTCCAATAATCTAATACCCTAGTCTATACATGCTAGTTATATAGTGCAGAACCCAGTATAAGTCAAATGACATCAAAAAATGTAAATATAATTAATGAACAATAGTGCCCATAGAAGTATATCAAAAATTTGTATACATAAAATCATACAGCTGTTACCAAAATATAAACAAACAATGTCCATGTTCATGAACTGCTATGTTCGAACAGAATGTGCGAAACACATCCGAGGTCCATATTCATAACACTGTGTAACACATAAACAAAATAGTACAGTACCTTATTTGGCCAGAAATATATTGGTATATAAAGTTCCCATTCATAAAAAGCCACTATTAGACCCCAAACAATCCACAGTAGGTAGCGAAAATCATTGACTATGTTCTATTCCAAAAATTTGTTGTTAATCAGGCATCCAATCTTCAGATGCTGGTAGAAGAAATTGTTGCTTGACCAAAGCCCGAATGTCCCCAGACCAGTGGATGTTAAGGAGTCCTACACCATCACGGGAAAACAATCCAATGGTTATGAAAGAAATGGAAACTTGTCAATAGGCCCAAACCAAAAGGAACGCCATGCTTCCCCTGCAACCTCTGTTCAGCAAATATTATCTCTGGAAACGAAATGTGATCGCTAGCCCAATATTAAAATCCAATTTCACGAGAGTTAGACCAAAAGATCCCAATAGGCTGGTGAAGGTTATATCAGGGGAGGATTCCCCTAAACAAAATAATGATAGCGCCGGAAACACGTCCCTACAGCAAAGCCAAAAAGCTGCAACTGAACACTGTGCTGTGCATGTAGGATCTGCACGGCCCGAAAATACCAATGAAACCACTGTTGGCCAGCATATGTGTGAACCGGAGCTCTCAAAACCAAAACACACCAACAAGCTAATCGAAATACATAGCTTTATTGTCAATATTAGTGGACCATTCCCATGCCCTAGCAATATCCTGTTGTTTGTAACCTCTATCTACAAATCTGTGATACAGATCTAAACTGGCTCGTTCATAGTCAAGTTGAGTTGAGCTTATATGTTTAATATGCATGAATTGTGACTTGGGTATGTTGCGGATGGTGTGGCGTGGATGCATGCTAGAAGCATGTAATAAACATATACATGATTATATATTACTATTAAGAAATGTTTCTCACTAACCCTTACTACAGCTATGTATAACTCTATTTAATCTTGTCACTTTATGTATATGTAATTAGCACTCAAGAGCGGGAACATACCATGTTTCCTATTGGTTGGGGATGCATATAAATATTTATGTGCTTTTTGGCTTTGTAACTTTGATTATCTTCACTGATGAAGGCATTTTCTGCTGAAACCGGTTTGAACAATAAAGCTATGTATTTCGATTAGCTTGTTGGTGTGTTTTGGTTTTGAGAGCTCCGATTCACACATATGCTGGCCAACAGTGGTTTCATTGGTATTTTTGGGCCGTGCAGATCCTACGTGCACAGCACAGTGTTCAGTTCCTATCACATGTGTCAGCATGCAGGATGTGTGTTGCTCAACAGCATGCAGTGCGAGTGTAGAGAGTCCTTGTTGATAACAGTATACATGTCGTTGATGCATGTGTGTTGTTCAATGATTGGCCTCACCCTGGTACACAATGTGTACATGGACACAACATTGCACTGCAAGTCTGAAACACTTTCCAATGTCCTGTGCACCATCACTCATAGGTATACAAACCATGGCCGGATGCACACAACTGTCAGGTGTATAACAATGAATGCTATGTGCAGTACTGCAGGTATTGTAACTGGATGTAGTGTAGTACCATGAGCCATCATCAGGCAGCATCATGTGGTCACTCAAGGCCACTGATGCATGTCACACTGGCAACTATCTTGCTGTACCTGACCTGCACCACTTAGGCTACATTTAACAGTTCACAGACAGTTGTTACATGGGCATGTCAGGTGTTCAATAGGGAGCATTGCCTAACATGACTGTGTTGTGTGTTGACGTGTGTCACACCGCCCTCTGATAAGCCTCTACCCTCAGGTATAGTATGTGTGCTGTGTTGATGACATATGGGATACTGGATATGACATTACAGCAGGTGTCTACATACACCATGTGTATCATATTAACACATACTGCATATGACAAAGTGGTGTATGTTGTGTGCATGTGTATAGACACTGCCTATACAATGTCCACTACAGTGTACCCCACTTGTTTGTGATGCTGTGTGTGTTCCATGTGTATGAGTCATCTACTCATGTCACTGGGAAGTGCATAGTCACACAGAGAACATGCAGAGCATGCACTATGTGTAGGTGTTTAACATGTGTATATGGCCTACAACTCTCCTATGACATGCACATGTTATATGCTATATTGACTGTAGCCCACTCACCAGCATGGGTCTGCTGTCTTGCTATCACACCAGAGGGACCTGCAAGGATATGAGACAGTATGTCAGTGTCAACAACTATGGCATTGCTGCTGTGAGTCTGCAATTATACAGTAGAACATGGGGTGACAGTCACAGGCATACAGATAATGTCCCGAATTATCAGTATTGCATGACAACAGGCTCCACATATTCTGCATACACAGTACACATCTGATTAATGCATATTATAACACTTGGGATGACAGTGGTCTACGGATATGCCATGTTACCTGCATGCTCGTTATCACTGTGCTGGGTGACTCCGGCCTCCATGATGACACAGGTGTGTTGTACTGGTTGGCCAGCAGCCACCATGCTGAGGAGCAGCTCTTCCACTCTGGTGAGGGGGGGATGTGTAGCAGCACCACCACCTGTGGCAAGCTGTTGTCTGTGGACATCGGAGGCATGCTGCTGGACATGCCTGATTAAATCACTGCAGTGATAGCGTACCTGCTCATAAGTCCAGTTATGCATGCCTACATCATTCACCCAATGGACAACATCCTGCCACAGTGCAGTGCGACCATGCTGGTCCTGGCAGGTTCTTGAGAACAGAATGTTATAATGTTGGATGAGTGCATCTGAGATAACTTCCTCCTCCTCAGGGGAATAGGCTGGCTTTCTGTTGTGTGACATAACCCTGGAAGACAATTAAACAGTAATTGTGAGCAAGTCATGTGGCACACTCAACATTCTAATGTACAGACATCAATGAAATGCCATATATAGCAACCTATTGGCTGTCAGTAGATACACACTTTTAATACCACATATGACTGCTAAGCCCACAACTGCCTGACAGTGCCTGGCACATACTATATACCAAACCATGTTATGCACAGCCACAAAGTGAAACCAGTGTGTAAGACTATACAACAGTACATGGCACACTGTATGTGACACAATGCAATACCTTGCCACAGGAGGTATATATGAAGCTAATGCACACAGATATTTGTCATCTATTGAAATCAATGTACAGTATGGTTACAGTACTACCAGTACACCACACTACTTGTTGATAGCAAACCCCTCAGTAACATATGTGCACATTCATCACTATAGGTGGCATACTGCTGTACTACACTATACATGTTGCTAGATACGCACCTATATCCTGTGACACACATACCACCCAGGCCATGTTACAGGCATACCCACACACACATCAGACATACCTACAAGACACAAAGGTATGGCAACCCAGATTACATTTACCTGTGTACCATACATTACTGTGTGTCAGTACCTACATAACCTCATGCCTGAGGTATGTAATGTGTGAGGACTACAGGTAACAAACAAAAGTGTGTTACCAAGCCATGTGGATATAAACCATACTGTGCAGTTGAGGCATACATCTTCAGGTAGTACTACAGTCCATACATGACTTGTTTTCACTAGTGTTAACAATCAATAAGCATACATGTACTGCTTTAGCCTACACTGGCACACTCCAGTCAACACCATGGGACTAAGTCACAGTGTATGCCATACTGCTTTTCCTGCCTGGCAATAGCATACGGACGTTTTGATGGGATTAGAGCTACAACACTACATACCATGGTATACACAGATTCCCACTAGGCTATCACACATACACACATCATTGACACATTCACATACACATTCTCCATCACACACAGTCAACCTCGCATAGCATATGATGCAACAGGTACATGCGTGTGTGTATCGTGTCCTAGGTAGCTGATAGGCTGTTATCCATAGGGCCTATGGAAGCCTAGACATATGGTACCCTTCACTACAACACCCATGTAATGTAGTTTCATGTACCCCTGTCATGCAGAGCCACAGGGGTGATTACCAGGTTGTGTTTCCTATCTCACATGCAATCATCATGGTTATTCATGGCAACTGCTAATATGGACCTTCATATGCTGTTGATAGGTAGTTCGTTCCACAGTATGGTATGTGTCTGTGATGATAATGTGCCAGTCGAGCATGTTTTGCTTTTTACATTACAAGGTGTAGATCAGTAGAGTGTGTATCTTGTCTGGTGTTCCATCTGTTTACATGGAGCATGTCCAACACCTGTGGGTTTGCCATAACTTTGTATGTTAGGCAGGGGTAGCCTCTGGGTAGGCGGTATGCGACACTGTGTAGCTGTGGTTTTGTAAGACAGTCAGCATAGGGCATCTGTTGGAGTCTGGTAATACTCTTTGTGAGGCATGTGCCTGGCATCTACTGTTACTGTGGATGTCTTCTGAGGTACATACCAACAGGGACATTGTACTCTATGATGGGTGTTATGACTGATGAGTGGAGCGGAACACTGACCTCTGTTTCCATGGATGACACACATTTACTGACAACATGTGGTCTGTACTAGGTTTACATGACTAGTGTGGCACAGTGATCATCATTAGGGACACTACTGTCCACTTGTGTCCCATAGTCTCTTATCACACCTTCGGTGTTGAGTACACTACCACCTATGTGTTAGTTCATGGGTACAGGGCTTTTAACAACAGGGATGGCAATACATGTACAACATTCAGCTGGAGTGTACATATGAACATCCACTGGTGTACACATAGATATGCATATCAGCACATATACAGTCCACCTTTCATGGTGGGAATATAAATTATGCAAAGGTTGAGGGGGATACAGTTATGTAATGATATTGCACAGTCTTGTGCAGAATGCATGGAAGGTGTTCTCAGCCCATATATGTTTAGCAGGACCCCCTATCTGGAAGACTATATACCTAACAAATCAAACCCACGGAGTTTGAACAACACATGTCATATGCCAGCACTGTATGCTGTCTTGTTTGACACACACTACAACCTATATATATATATATATATATATATATATATATATATATATATATATATATATATATATATATACACATAACAACCTGCACCATCATATAAATGTCCACCCTTCACAAACAGTTGCAGTATGTCCCTTGCTCTATGCACATGTTCAGATGCTTATAAATCAGACACACATGTATCTCGACATATGTGTGTGCCATACAGACACAAGGTCCACACTGTTGTAAGTCCATACACCTCACGGATGACCTGTTGGGCCTTGCTACAACATGGACAGTTGTCACATGTGTGCATACAGTAATAGTACAAGGGTATACATAGCTGCAAATGATACATTATTATGCTAGCCTGCTACAGCAGTTGCCAATGCTAAGCTTCACATTATGTGACTATCATGCATGTCTGACATCCAAGTTTATATAGGAGTATGCAGTACTCCCCCAAACTGCCATTAAACGCAGTACTGTACAGACCATAGATAACATGTTCAGATATTTGACATGTACTGCTGAGCTACAAATGTCACACTTATGTCCCACTGCACATAGCTACACAACAATTTCCCCATGGCAATACTTATGCATGGCATCAGTGCATACATACCTACTGCTGCCACATATGCATGTTTCAGAGGATCTACTGTACTAATCATAAACATCTACTACTTGCCAGTAACTACAAACTGTTACATACCTGTATGTCCCTTTCAGGTCTGTCTGTGTATGCTTTGATGTTTTTGTTTTTATTAAGTACAGAAACGTACTGTTGTTTGTTTTTTTTTTTTTTTGTGTCGTTCACTATCTGGAACGTGCAATGTAGTGATTGCATGTGGGGATAGCAAGTACTATCTGCTTTTATAGGTATCTGCACATGTGCATGTGATGCCCTCTGCACCAATTGTTGCCCAGCATTTGGTAAATGCATACAGCCTGCTGAGTGGTAATTGCAGTACTCACTGTCATAGCAACCCAATGCTATAAATTGCAAAGGTATGTAGACGTAGCCCTTTCAGATTTCCAGAGTGGGGCCCATGCTTGTTTGCTGTGGACACTGTTGTGTAAGTCAGAAGGTTGGTATACATCTTATAAATGAAGCTAGAGGTGTAGACAGTGATGTACATGTTGTACTCAGACGTGACTGTTGCCACTTCCAGTACGGAGCTATCAGTGTAGAGTTTTACTCACCACTACAAATGGTTACACAACATTTATGTGACTATGTACTTTATTTTCTACTCATATAATTAACTGCCATACAAATGTAGTTATTGAGACATATTCTCTTGGCACATGAACTGTTTGTGAACTGTTATACTGGGAATATTAATGTACTGGCTTCTGCAGGGTTTGTGTTTTTTAGTGTTGACATTAGCACAGGGTTCGCAGGACAACTGGACAATTCCTGTACTGAGTATGCCTACCTACACACTTGGTAGACCCTAAACGCACAAGTATCTTTTAATTGTGGGGGGGTGCTTACATACAGAGAGCATTATGCATTAATGTGTGAATATTATCTTACTGGACTTGCAGGATTGGTGTGTACCTGTGAGTTTATCAGGGCAGGTCATCTGTCTGCATAGTTCCCAACTGTGAACCTACCCAGATGGTAGCCAGAGGTTACACTGTCATTCTTTGTCTGTGCAACTCACAGGTGTTTTCAGCACTGTTACAATGGCATTGTTACAGTCAGTTGCTACCAGTACATGGCTACATCCATTGGTATTTCTGTGTTATACTCCTACATAAGGGTATGCTTGGGGAGGTTCTAACAAAGTTATTTGCAGAGTGTGTAACAGCAGTATAGCCTATATGCTGTGTGTCTGTGCCTCTGCCAGGCCTATGGAACACTCAGATACATCTTTGCATGGAGTCAGGGATAGGTAGTTGAAAGTGAGGTACACCTTACACATAATAGGGACAGCAGGTGTAGACTTCAGTGAAGCAGTGCATATGGATTAGTACTCCTTTCATGACATACAAGCGGTGTCTACTGTTATTATTGTCAGTATTCATTGTGTAATAGCCCACCTTTCTGACTGACATCAGTACTTTTCTGAGGGATTCTTAGGGACACAGCTAAAATATATTTCACAATCAGGGACATCCCTGGAAAGTTGACTGAGTTAGGAGGTATGGCCTCTGCCCTACTCAGATATGCCAGTGTTTGCCCTGCTATGATACTGTGTGGGGGTTGTAAAGTGCCTCTGTAACATTATTTTCTGCTTGATTGGCTGCTTCTCACATCACACTCATGTAATGCAATCCCACAATAATTGCTGGTAAAGATCCACAGAACAAGCTTTGTGTTATGGCCTTCTATTTTTCATTTACATTCACTCATTGTAATGCATGATATATTTTTTGCAGCACCAAATTATTGTATATCTGTTGTGGCTTAGTGGTACTACATGCAGTCTAATGCGTCCAAGGTCTGGGGTTCGAGACTGATAGAGGTATTTTATTTTGCTACTGAGCAGAACAAGGGCCCTGACACAGAGTGACTAAGGCACTTAAGCAGTTGTAAGCGGGTTTGCGCAGGTTTGTGCGATGCTTAGCGATGCTTAGCTAAGCGCACACATGCGCACACTCGCATAAACTTGTTTACTACTGCTTAAAAGTGCTTACTCCCTCTAACCCCGGCGCTAATTTCTTTGAAAGAAAAGAAAATGGGGAGATAGGAAAGTGGTGAAAAAGGGGTCAGAAAGAGGGAAAGATAGCAGGTACACAAGCTCGGGATGTGCAGGATGGGTGTAGGGAAGGTCCATAGCTGCCCATTTCTTTGCCATCAACAGCTGTGCATATGTAGCAAATTTGGAGTGAAATTTGAAACCTTCCACCCCTGAGAGAGGGGTGAGGACAACAAAGTATGTTGTACTGCCAATTATAATTATCAGTTTACATGTCCAGCAGACATGTGTGCAAAATGGGCAGCTATGTATGGGGCATAATTTTTTTGCGGGTACACATTGCCCTTTTTTTTTTTTCAGGGGAGAGGGGAAAGTGAGGTAGAGGAAGTAGGTATATTTGGGGAGGTAGGTTGGGTAGGTAAACAGACAAGACAAACAAGATGCATACTGGGGTGGAGTATGACACATGGGGTGGGTGAACACAATTGACGGGGATGGATGTTTGGAAATCGCAAGCCCATGAGCCCACAGATGGTAACAGTGGGACTGAGATCCCCACCAATGGGCAGTCACCACTGAACCTTCACAGACCCGAGAGTTGCTGTGCTGGGAGCTGCATAGGAGGGGCAGGCTCACCCGTGAGTCGCGCCATTCTCGCCTCGAGCTGGCATAGGGGATCAGCGACTAAATGCTGGATCTCCCTACGCACCACAACCCGGACCCTTCGGAGGGTGACAGGAGGCCCTTCTCCGCCCACGCTTGCAGGGGGGGGAGCCCCATCCCCTGCAGTGCTTCCACCCGAAGGTGGCACAGGACCAATGGACCAGGGTAGCCCGGGCTCGGCACCAGACCTGCTGTTACCAGGTGCAACTGCCAGTTGAGGAGGGACAGGTGGGTCCGCTGGGACAGGCCTTCCCATATGTTCTGTGATTAGGTGTGTTTAATTACAACATAGAAAACAGCATTCCAAGTTAGTTGTAACAGCATGCAGTAATATTCCCATTAACCCAACACACCAGGGTTACAACAGTTGAACAGCAAGCATAACACATGCACATATTGAATGACAGTGGACATTACAACAGCATGCAGGGATAATTGGTGGCAACAGGCCACCAAGATTGTAGTGTTTTAACAGGGCACATGCATCAAAGTAAATGCAGATTTTATATAACAATAGGACATATGTCCCAACAAATGTTATGAGATTAGACATACCCATTGAGGTGTGGAATTGCATTGTTTATGCACATGGAGTAGGGTGTAAAAAGAAACCTCCATTAACATCTTATTAGTACTTTAACTGTACACTACATTCCTATTGACTGCAGGTGTATATCCCCTACATGTATTATTGCACTAGGCAACATGCATTTGATTGCGTTATGGGTTTGGCTACTTCAATATATACCTGACCTATATCTGACATAGTAACTGTTCAAGATGCAGATGTTACTGCTACATACTTGTATTTTATTTATATTTTTATGTATCTGCATATCTGGATGTATTCACGTGACTTTTTCACTTGATTTTCTACACAGCCCTACTTTTCAGGTAGCACATTAACATTTCTGGGGAACACCTTGACAGGCTACTCGTGTGCCAGATGTACCCATGCATGTCAGCCATTTAACAACTGTTGAGGACTGTTACATGCTTCACAGCTACTGGCACTTCCTTCATCCACTTTATATGGGACTGCACAACTGTGGGTTGTCAGCACTTAATAAAACAGTAATATTTCTTTAATGCAAGGGTACAACAACATTTCTGAGTAACTAGCACATACACACTGCAAGTATTATACCTTTCTTATTTACATTAAAACTATTCTCTACAGGCTCTCTCCTTTATTTGATATTACACTGCATACAGTAGACTTATTCAGGACATATTATACCTTTATTGATAGGTTACAAGACTGTTTTTCAGGCTCATTCACTTATTTTCTATGACAGTGCATTGCAGAGATAGTATTTCAGACATATTTTTGCTTTATTCATGGGTTACTACACTCTATTCCTGGCTATCTGACTTATGATATGTAACAGTACATGCAGAGGATTTATTCAGGGAATAAATGTTTTATGCTTCACAGCTACTGCCACTTCCTTCATCCACTTCTTATGGGACTGCACAACTGTGGGTTGACAGCACCTAATACAACAGTACTATTTATTTATTGCAAGGGTACAACAGCATTTCATAGTAAGTGACACAGACACACTCCAAGTTTTATACCTTTATTAATTACATTGAACACTCTTTTCTACAGGCTCTCTCATTTGTTTGATATTACAGTGCATACGGAAGACATATTCAGGACATATTATACCTTTCTTGATAGGTTACAGCACTCTTTTTCAGGCCTGCTCACTTATATGTTATGACAGTACATGCAGAGATAGTATTCCACACTTATTTTACATTGATTGCTGGGTTAGTACACTCTATTTCTGGCTCACTGACGTTTGTTATATAACAGTACATGCAGAGGATTTATTCAGGACAATTTATTGCTGTATTATTGGGCTAAAACACTTTTGTCATGCTTACTCACATATATCATGCAACAATACATGTAGAATATTTGCTAACCTGTCTGGTGGCGCAGCCTTAGCAGCCTATCTGCATAGGCTTGCTGATTCATAGCACGAACACCTGCAGCTGTGAAGTAAATGAAGGGATATTGAGACATACCTATCCATTATATAGACTATATTAGCATGTCTTACATACTGCATTCCATGGCTACCTACTTAGTAGTAGGGCATCATGCATATGATGGGCCTCCTGGATCCACTGGTTTAGAAGGTCCTGCTTCCATCTCTTCAGGTCTGCATGGTGGTAACGGACCTGCTCACCCATCCGAGGGACGCCTGTGGCACTGGTAAGTTCATGAGCCAACCGGTTCCAAGCCTCTGCCTTATACTCCATTCCTTGGAACTGGCTCTGCAGGAGTCGAGTCTCATGCCAATGGACTAGGAGCCAAACCATGTATCTTGACTCCTCGATGCCCCAGCGTTGTGCTCTAAAGCGTGTACCCTCTCCAGCACCAGACATTCTAACTGCAGATGGGAGCTACAATCAGTTATGGCGAGTATTCCCGCCTATGCAGCTTAAATATGCCGCATATCCCGCACTTTTCTGTGATTGGCCATTTTTGAATATTCTCGGCTGACTGCAGACCTGCTTAGCAATGGTTAATCTAACATTTATTACTATATATATGTTAACAGTGGATGTTTATCCTAAGCTGGTGTGGCTTAGTGGTTCAGTACTTTGATTATGGTGCAGTGTCTTGGGTTCAATCCTTATCATTGCTTTTTATTTTACTACTGTCCAGACAGGTTAGGGGGCGTGGCTGTGTTTAAGCAACTTTGCTCTACGTTGCTCTATGTTGCCCGATGGTGCGCTGGTTGGCGTGGCGTGCAGCTCCGCGCAAACCGATTGCACTGGGTAAAGCACTATTTAGCTATGGGCAACTAAATTACCCTAGGTAAAGTGCTATTTAGTTATGGGCAACTAAATTGCACTGGGTAAAGCGCGATTTAGCTATGGGCATCTACATTGCGCTGGGTAAAGCGCTGCTTAACTGCGGACAATTATATGTCAGGTTCCTTTATAACTTTACATTTTCTTCATTGATACATAGGCCATTTCAATGCTTTTTAGTAAAAGTTTTATCATATCTGTCAGGACTTATTTCATATACTCATTTTGAACATAAAATTGGAAGGGGAGTGGTGGGACTCGAACGGTGAATGCCTCCTCTTTGTGCGAACGCTCTACCACTACACTATTACTGTTTGGCATAATTTGCATACACATTCCTTATTATGCTCTTCCATGTCGAGATTGCTAACTGCAGCTAAGCAATGGGCACACCCACGCACATACACGCAAATACGGGCAGCTATATCAGAAATTAGAAAAAAAATGATGTTTTACTTTTTATAACTGTGCTGGGTGTTTACAATGTCAGGGAGTGTAGTGTTGGGTACATAGACATTTGAGCAGACTCGCTCTTGTGTGTTGGCATTTTGCATTTCACACACTTATAGGGGCGTGGACCTTTACACTGCTCGGCAGTCTGACATGCCCCCTGCTTGCCTGCACGGTCTGTGTTAGACATGGGGTAGAGTCAGCATGCCTTCATGAATATTCATGGCATGCTGACATCATACCGTTCAACTGCAGCCTCCGAGTAAGACTTATTTAGTCTTACACGGAGGATTTGTGAATCCGGGGGAATATGTTTGTTTTTTCCTATTACCATATATGTGGGAAGTACTGACAGGCTGACTACCGATTTACAGTCAATGTTTTACAATGTATCAAATAAATCAGGGTCAGTGGAGCTGCAGTATATGCATATGGAACGGATCTGCTCAATGGTAAAAGACTATGGAGTGCTGTCACAAGATCTTTAAGACAGATTTATATGTAGACCACAGAGATTAGAATTAATGGATAACCATATGTTTTCTGGATGATCCTGATGTACCCTTTAGAATTGCACAAGCTGTATTAAATACATTTTCAATGACACAGAGATATTTTTATCAAAGGAAATATTTTCATTTCTAGTATGGCTAGGTCATTTACAAAGATCCTGTTTTGAATATATCATTATCACTTTTATATTCAAAGTTCATAAAATTTCATAGTGTACTCCCTAAACCAGAAGATGCTGAGCTTCATTCTGTTGAGCATGTGTTTTTTAGAACATCAGAAAGGTACTTGTCTGCACCATCTTATGGCACATTTTCTTTTCTGGTAGAGGTAATAGTGTTTCTGTACTGTAGCATTTGTATGTTTGTCTACCACAAGTGGATGCTATTTTATCTCTGTAAAGGAAACTGCAACTACTAAAGGTACCAATTTGGAGCCTTGTGGTATATTACTGTAGTGTTGTTTCTAGACATACTCCCCCTCTGGCTTTCTACTTCTATTTAAGTAAGTAGTTTAAATCTAGTAGTTGTGCAACAGATGTTCTTCATATTGATCAGCAGATTCAGCTGAGCTGACTAAAATACAAGTTTGGGCAGAATGTCCTTCAAAACATTCCTGATGCAGTAGAGTATGCTCCTCTGAGACTTTAGAGGATTGATGATCAGCTTGTGATATCCTTTGCTGAGCAGATAAATTCCCTTTGGGGAAAAAAAACTTCCATTTTCTTATATTTACCATATTCAGATTGACAATGGAACAGATCATCAATCAATGGCCAGTCCTTCTTCCAGCCACTGTATATATATATATATATATATATATATATATATATATATATATTGATAGATAGATATAGATAGATATAGATATTATATACCTCTGTTGTGTTTTGGGTGCCATTTGAAGTCTGGGGTATTTGTGAAGTGTCCCCTACACATTGAGGTGCAAGAGAACTTACTTCAGTGTTGCAGAAAGTGTCTTTGAGTGATTTTATTTCGATGACAGAATGCAAAAGAGAACAAAACAAATAATGTTAATTTCTGCCACCAATACAACCTCCACTATTTTAGAATTATATTTATGCCTTTGACAACATTTTCTAAAAACAAGTCACACATGAACTCAGCTCAGCAGACAGACAGATGATAAGTGCTAAGTATGTTAAAATGAAGGGATATAATATTAAACAGAATCAAGGAAAAACTATAGAGATAGATAGATAGATAGATAGATAGATAGATAGATAGATAGATAGATAGATGTGTTTAATTCAGTCATTTTGAATTCGCATAATCTATCCAATCTACAAGTGTACCTTTCTGTACTCTAGATGATCACCTGTCAAGTTTTATACAAGGCCATGGTCATCACAAAGAAAACAAAGTTCTCCCAATTATCTCATGGGGTTCAATAGCCCAAATCAGTTCAAGCATGCTCTGTGAGGCAGAAAGGAGACAGTGAAGTATTGTTTTTATGTATTTGTTAGAAAATCGTTTTCCTTCTTTTTTCTGTTTGGATTCATCTGAGACTTCCTGCACTTTGTTTTCCATGAAAGTAAAAAATGTATTTGGCCCTTTACATAGAGGAGCGTATGTGTTTTATTCCCTTGAATATGTCCCAAATGCCAGGAGTGCAAGGGCATAACAAACCACTGAGCAGAAGGCTAGTTTGCTAGTATTTGGCATCAGATTTTGAATCATTTATGATGGCAGTGATTTGATAATATGTTTGTGCAAGGTGAGCTAAGAAAGCAGGCAAAAAAAGTAGAACAGCAAACAATATGAGTGATATAAAATGGACCATATATATCCATCAGACACATGTATCAGCCCAGGAACCACCACATAATAGATAAGTATAAGCAGAAGAAAGAGAACCCTAAAACCTTCGTCAGTCATCTAGAGCAAACCATCAACATGACTAAGACAGAATTTGGTCGGTAGTATAAAATGGACATTGTCCATACAAAATGGAGCCTATATTAAACATGAGAAAATGAATGGATTAGCCAGAATTAATAGCGGTTGCTAAAGTGTAAGGGAAAATAATAGATGCTGAATTATAAAATGGGATCCCAGCCTGTAAGGGTGACACTCAGAGATCCCATAAGGGCTTACATGCAGTCATAAAAGCAATTCTGTGATACTGAGCAAAAGGGTAGACATTCCTGCTCCTTAGCATTGTATTTTAAGAACATCAGTTGAGCATGTGTATCTCTGTATGAAATTTTAGAACAAATTTCAGTGGCTTGTTGCTGCAGCTGCTATTTTACTTGTTAACCAAGTAAACCCTTATGTACAGGTATGTTCTAGGTAAACTCCTCAACAAAAACTTCATCAAGTAGAAACCTGGAAAAACAATACACTGTGCAGAAACCAGTCAAATAACTTTCTAAATCACCATAAAATCCTTTACTTTACTTGAAAAGAAAACAGATTGAGTCATTCTCTACACTGGAACTTCATAAAAATCTACAAAGTTGCCATTCCGTTTTCTAAAATATCTCATTATTAAAGGGACAGTAACAAATTAAACTTGATGTTTTAAATATACAAGAAAATCTCTACATCAATAAAAAAAGCCTAATTTCAGTAATAAAAGAAATGAAAACCAAAAGCCAATTGGTAGATAATTTTCACTTCCCTTTATTTAAACAAAAGTCTATAAACACATCATAATATAAATCCTATATAACCAATATGTGTTTTAATGAAACCTACAATAATACAAGCCCCCTGTCAAAACATAACATTATATCGTAAACATGTGCAATAAATATTATTGCATTTATAAATTTGCTGACTGCATCCTAAGCACAGGAGTAATAAACACCATTTCATTAAGGGTTGGAGGGTGAATCACATTTAATCTTAGTTGACAAATAAGCTATTTAAACTCCAGTTTTAACGGGCAATCATCCCGTACAATTCAATGTCCACTTTTTCTAAAATGGCAGATTTAACCTAACAGGTACTGACTCCCACATACAAGGGAGTGTTTAAAAAGTGCATTAGAGTTTTTAGCCTTGATGTCATGTATGTGTTTCTAAATACTTTTTTGTAATGTGCATTCAGTTTTTCCAATGTAAAAACAGGGGAAACAAATACAAACAGACATGTAAACCATACCCTTAAATTTTCAATTACCCTTTCTTGGTCTAGCAATACTTTTAAGACCATTGTCCAGGGTAATTAACTCATTACTCATAAGAAAAGGACATTGATTACAAGTCTCACATGTGGTAGTCCCCTTCATTGTGTTACTTGTAGACTGGTATTTACTATTATATCCCATATACTGTTTAAAATTCATAGCAGTATTAAACACAAACAAAGGTTGGGGTCCAAGGATGTTAACATACATAAGAAACACACTATTTATATTCCAGTTCCTTTCAATAATATCTTAAATTTTTCCTATCTATTCATTAAATTGAACTATTAAAGACCTGTTAAACTTAATCTGAGAGGGTGAGATGGGAGATCAAACAGTATTTTTAAATGTGTTTCATCCCCTGACCCACCACCTAACAAAGGTCATGTTTTTTCCCCATTCTGTAATGATACTGATACCAAGAAGGATTGAAACATGGTAACCCCTTTCTAAAAACATATGTTCCAAATGTTGAAATTCATCAATTAAGTCATCTTTCAATGACAACATACAAGCTTATCCATATAAAGTGCCTTCTTACAAGGCTTCTTTTTTGAGACATTGGGTGAGAACTGTTGTAATGAAGAAATTAATTACTATATATAGATTTTCGGTAAATTGTAGAGGTAAACCATTATTTTTAGTACTAATACATGCATCTAAATAGTTAATCCCAAATTTACTATGATGCCACATGGATTTTAAAAAAGTTATTGCATCATTCAAATAATTCACAAAATCATCAATCAATTTATCTGGACCTGACCATAAAATAAAAATGTCATCCAGATATCTGAGATATAACTTTCAGTACTTTAAGTGTTTATATCACATTATCAAAAGACGAAAATAGCGAACGCTAGTTTATCGAACCTAAAATATCTAAACCACATAATATTGAACATTCAGAACAGCGAATTTTTTCCTTGGGAAAAAATGCGCTATTCTGAAACACATACACACAACACAAGCACACCTAAAAAAACAGCAATACACACACATACACTTATAATCCTACAACTAACCCTACACTAAACTATACATACACTACTATCTATCCACTTACCTTAACCGAAACCCTAACCCTAAGGTCTGTCACTATCGCACACTCACCTAACCCGCATCCTAACCCTAACTCACTTAACCCACGGCCTAACCTTAACTCACCTAACCCGCTCCCTAATCCTAACAACCACACAATTGCACACTTACCTGAACCCGACTGGTAAAGTTCCACCAAAGAGCTGAAAATAGTGAAGCCACAGAACCAGCCAACCAAATTCTTTCCCTAGGAAAGAATTCGGTGTTCTTCAGCTTCGCTATTTTCAGCGTTCGCTCAAAACGGTTCGATATTAGAACATTCAAAGTTTTAAAACTTCGATGTTCTGATATAGACCCTACTTAAAAAGACTAGAGTTGAATACATATTCCTTTTCCTAGCCTAAAAGGACAAAAATGGCATACATGGGGGCACAAGCTGTCCCCACAGTGACTCCCTTGACCTGCCGAAAAAAAATTCTCCCTCAAAGGAAATTAAGTTATTACAAGTATTACTTTCATCAGGTCCATATGTAGTGGATTGTCTGGTCCTGAAAGAGAGGTGAAACTAATCAGACTGTCGTGAAACTAGTTCATTTCTTTGTCTATAGCAATACAAGTAAAATGGTCCAGGATGTCAGTAGTAAGGTATCTAATGTCCCCTGACCATAAAGAGGGAGAAAATCTACCAAGAAAGTCCCATGAGTCCTTTAATAGGTATTATGAATCCTTAAGATGGGACTTTAATTTTTTATCTGTAAACGTCACCAAAGGGTATGTTTTTGACCCATGTGCCATTACTATAGGCTTATACTTTAAACTGTTTCACTGAAATAGGCCAATCTTGGACAGCACATTCTCAAAAAGAGAGACAAAAAAGGATCTCAAACACATGCATTTGAAGTCAACTGGAAATGAGTAATACAAAAAAAAGTGCTTTTCTCTCTTATTGTAAGCACTGGTTTGAACCAGTAAAGGCTGGCTCTCACTCTGGACTTCAAAAGGACAGACTTTATCCTAGTGGAGTGATGCTTCAGAGATTATCTAATTATCAGACATAAAGGATGGATGAAAATAACAGAATGCATGATAGCTACTATCCCGGTACCAAATTAACCTACAAATCTCAAAGAAGGAAAATGATGTGGCTCTCCAATGAAATTACTTTTTTTATATGAAATGATATTGAAAACTGGCATTCAGGTGCTATTTGGAAACACATAAGGAGAAAAACAATAAGAAGTAAAAGTTAAATTAGGAAGAAACAAGTAAGACAGACAAAAGATCAGTCTCCCCAAAATCAACAGTGCCATCAAAAGGGAACATGAAACCATTTATCAATACTAAAGCAGCAAAAGAGTGGGACAGTGAAGCCAGAAAGTGAAAACATTTGTATAGAATTCATGAAAAACAAGAAGGGATGTTTAGGAAATCAGACAACATTAGTACTTGGGATAAGGATAACACACATGTTCTTCACCACCAAATTATTATTAAAGAATAAAAGAAACTGCAATTGGATAAGTCAAGGATTATGATGGGATCCACTGCAGACTTTTCAAGAGCCTGAGAAGAAAATAAGAAACCCCATTAAGTAAACTTTTTTTGAAAACATTTGTGAGGATTATAATGCTCATCATGACTGGAAGAGGGAAAGACAATGACTAGAAAAACTAGCCTGCCAGTCTATTGTTGATACTGGAGAAATTATGGAATCAATGCTGAAGGAAAATATTTTCCAGTACCTTGAAGTCTCTGAGATCCTAGATCTAAAACAACACATTCATAGTTCTTTATGTTATGCAAACAAATTAACAACATCCCTACCTTCCTTTTAAAATTCATTACTGAGTATTTAACAACACAAATATGCAACAAAATGATAATAAAATGACTTATGCAATTATAGCAACATTATAAAAAGTATAAGTTGCCATAAAAAATAAAAAGGTAGCACATTAGGGAAAATATAAGGTTTTCACCCTGGATAACATATTATTTAACTATATCAATGGAAAACCAACATTCATAAACAAAAGGAAAGCGCACAAGTAGATCGGCCATGGTGTCATGTAATAGTTACTCCCTTCACAAGGGTGAATCTTAGATTATGGGCAGCATCATAGTTATTATGCAGAATAAACACCAAGAGGGTAAAATTGTAAGACAGTTCTAAGGGACGCCACAGACATTACTCCTCCCATGTCTCCCAGTGGCACTCAGAGTAAAAGTATACACAACACACAAATTTATTGCAGAAAAAAACAAAAATGGCCACACAAATCTGAATAAATGGTGCATATTTATATATTTATTTATTATTTATTTTACATTTGTTGACCGGGATAGTCTGACTGGATACATGTCAATTTTCAGAGGAGGCCCGGGGAGAAAATCTCCACACAGTAATATGTTATACATAATACAATATGTTGACACTCAAAATGCATATCACAAGAGAATTTGTGACATTCATATTGCTGTATGACAGCCAACCAGACAATCACACTATAGCTATCTGGCTGAAATAATATTCTTTGGATCATAACTAATATACTTGTTGGATTTGTGAAGCAGTGGGATGGAGGCCTTAGAATGATGGAACTGCCCTTGCTAAGTGCTAAGTTATTAGCCCAGACAATGCAAGAGTCATCCAAGGAGGAGCAGTTACAAGAAGAAGCAAAGCCTTCTTTTCCTGTTTTTGGGAAGATTCTCAGGAGGAGCATTTCAGGGACAAATCTCTCATTATTAATGCATCCTTGTGAAGATCAGAGAGCAAGCATGAAGTAATTTTTTCATGGAGGATAATGATACTTGAAGGAATACATCACTCATGGAAGTGAGACATGTCCACAGGCTGTGCTCATTGCACTCTCAAACCCTGGTGCATTCATAGCGGGTACCCATTTGAAATGTCCGGACCGCTACAGTGAGTCCTGAAACACAGAGACTGAATGGCCAAAAAACGGACACACATACACAAATATATGCATATATATATATATATATATATATATATATATATATATATATATATATATCAAATCTGAGATGGACATTTCTCAGAATATTCCTTTTTCTCTGAGATATGGTGAGCCTGAAAATGATACACACACACACACACACACACACACACACACACACACACACACACACACACACACACACACAAACACACACACACATATATACACACACACACACACACACACACACATATATATATATATATATATATATATATATATATATATATATATATATATATATATATATATGGGTTACCCTTATATTATTGAATGTTCAAATGTTCGACAATGATATGGTTGAGACCATATCATCGAACATTTGAATGTTAGACAATGTAAAGTTAAGATAATACGGTAGAAATAAAATAAAAAAACAGTGTCTATAGCAAGCTTCCTGCACCCCCCACACCCCCAGTAGCTAAATATACCAACTCCGAGAACGCACTAAATTACGGTCATGGCAAATGACTGAATGGACATCTCCAGACAGCGTGGAATGGGAATGTTTCCCGTTATCACGATGTAGTGCAATCTCAGAGTTGGTATATTTAAGTTGGGGGGTGTGGGGTTGCGTGGGTGCCTACCACCCTGCTATACACCTTTTGTTTTGCTTAATTTTTTTTTGTTACGTTTGTATTGTCGAACCTTTGAATGTTCTATGATATGGTTTTGGCCATATGACTGTCGAACATTTGAATGTTTGATAATGTAAAGGTAACCTATATATATATATATATATATATATATATATATATATATATATATATATATTTATATATATATATATATAAAATTCTCGGGGATTACCCCCTGAAAAGAAAGCATTTTAAAGGAGTAGAGCAATGCTCGAGTTTCGCACTTCTACTCGATTTTCAGTCTTTTTTTTCCCCTTGGATGTCAGCACTCTGTATTTTGAGTGCCAACATTTCAATTGGAAACCTTTATACCTTTATAGTGGCACACCTAAAAGTTAGGGATTAAAGCAAAACCCCCGAATGGCTGCCTATCTGTTTGTCATGTAGGTGTTGGCTTCCTCCCCACTGGGAGCTGTAGACAAAGTCAGAGTGATTGTTGAGTTGGCTGGCAGGCATTGAAGTAAAGTAAGCAAATCCTTAGTGAGCCCAGGAAAAAACAAAGAAATACAAAAATCTGTGCATTTGGAGGTTTCAGTCCTAGGAGAAATGTCCTCTCTCCAATTGTACAAAATTACTTAGGAAAGCAGAGCTGGAGATGAATGTGGAGAAAAAGGTATGTTTTATTTTGCCCGATTAGGATGTAATATGATACTTTGTGGTGAAGTTGTACCCTTACAGACTTCTACATCCACATTAATAGATTACCAGAATGACTTTAGTTTCAATTAGACCCATAGCATGAGTATTAGTATCAAAATGGAGTCACCTGAAGCACTGACTAGAAACACCCTGATTGCAATACCTAACTAATGAGGTATACAGTAAACATTATGCCACAATCAGAGTCAAACATAAATGAGTCATAGGATGGAATGTCCTAAAAGGTGAACTCTACCACATATTAGTTCTTCAGGTGGGGAGCAACATGTTATGCTATCAATAGAACAGGCATTAGAATGTTACAACTTTAATGACTTGAGATACAGAATTCTAGACTTCAGTCTACAGCTAATATCCATGCAAGATGCCTGCCAACTGAATCAAAGTAGCATCAGAGAGGGAAGAACCAACAATATGCCAAATATGCCACCTAACTGAAGCCACTTTATTTATTTTATATATTTATTTCACATTTCTTTACCGGGATAGTCTGTTTGGGTGCAAGCCATTTTCAGTGGAGGCCCAGGAAGCAAAGCTCCAAAACTAAAATATACATCAACATTGATATAACAATAACAAGTATATTTACATAGCAAGACAAGTACAAATGTACATTATTGGTGGCACCTCATTAATATCACAGGATTAAGTAACAGTATAAATTGACATATAAAGTATCATAGGCACTTTTTACATAGTATCGAGTGTTTTATTTACATAGTTGGTGTTTAAGGGTAGTTATATGCAACAGGGTAATAGTAGCTTATGTTTACTAGATAACATTTTGATGATGTTAAAGACTGTTAGTCTGGTTAGTATAGATTAAGAAAGAGGAGAGAGGGGTTTGAAGAGGGAGAGATGTCTGGGGTTGGTGAAAAAGACATGCAGGGAAGGGATTAGCCAGGGCTGATGCAGAAGCAGATCCACTTGCTATATAGGTGGTCTTTTAGCTGTTTCTTGAATTGGGTTGGATTTATAATGTTTAAAATATATTGGGGAATAGAGTTCCAGGTTCTGGAAATATGGTGGGAGTAGAGGGTATTCCCAGCCTTGTTGTTGCATTTAGAGACTTTTAGAGGGTTTTATGTGAAGATCGGAGTTGCTGAGTGTTAGTATATGGTTGAAGTATTAGTTGTAAGGCTGGTGTTCTCTCTGGCCGGTATGAGCAGTAGTGGGTGATGATGAGTTGTTTGTAGGTTAGGTGTTGGGGGAGTTCTAGCCATTTTAATTGTGTGGGGAGTTTGTGGCAAACTTAGCTATTTTGTAGTATCAGGATTTCAGTTTGGTAAGTTCAGCTTTGCTAAGGTTGGTGAGGATGGGGCGGTGTACAGTAGAGTGGATAGGAGGTTAGTTCTGGCAATCTGTAATCTGGATTGGTTTGTAAGGAATGTCTTAATGTGGTACAGAGAGCCTAGTTTGATGTTGTTTTTTTAATGGATTGAGATAACTGAATGTCAAATTTCAGTTTGTTATTGATTGCCACACCTAGTAGCTTGATTTGGGAGGTGGCAGTTATGGTGGTGTTATTCAAGGAATGTATGTGAAAAGAGGTTGGGGGTATGGTTGATTTGGAGGGGAGAAAATGCATCAACTTTATCTTGTTTGGGTTCAGAATAAGGTTAGCTTTATTTAGCCATGATTCTACTTCAGAGAAGGACTGTTGTGTGATGTGCTGTAGCTGTGTGAGGGAGGATGAATTGTAGATGAGGGTAGAGACATGTGCATATTGCATAACTGAGGTGAGCAGGGTAGATTTGTACAGTTGGTTAGTGAATATGTTGAAGAGTAGGGAGTGTAGTATGGAACCGTGTCGAACTCCTATGTAATAGGGATTAGAGATGATAGCTTCTGTTCTCACCTAACAGCTTGTTGACATTTGGTTAGGTAGCTGTGGAACCATGCTAAGGTGTAATGGCTATGGTTTAAGGTGCTAGCTCTGACAGTATTTTCTGATGTGAAATTGCATCAAAAGCTTTGGAGAAGTCTAGAAATATGGTGGAGACTAGTCTGTTTGGGTTTCTGTAGTGATTTACAGTGTTTTTAAAACTGAGGATGGGTATTGTGGTGCTGTGGTGGTGGCAAAAACCATGTTATGTGTGACAGAGGAGGTTCTTGGATATAAGGTGATTTAGGAGTGGAGTGTGGATGCATTTTTCAACTATTCTGGAGAGAGGTGAAAGGATGGTGGTGGGTTGGTAGTGAGTTCTGTACAGTTTCCACCTTTATGTAGAGGAGTGATGTAGGGGATTTTTCATATTAGGGGGACGTCATTTTCAGTGATAGAGTGGTTGATGAGGATGGATATGAGGCATGTGATGACTTCTGCTTCAGTTTTGAGGAATTCTGATGGCAGATTGTCAGCAGCTAGGCTGGTGAGTTTGTGTTTTTTAAGAAGTTTGTTTATGGAGTGAGTTGGAACAGGTTTTAAGGAGAAGATGTTTGTGCTATTACTATTAATAGCTGGGATCTTTGGTGAGGTATTTTGGTCATATTTAATAAGAAAGTGTACTGAGTTGATGAAGAAGGAATTGTACCATGGTGCAATGCTGTTATCTGAGGGGGTTGTGGTGGGTGTAGGGGTGGTGTGGTTGCCAGGTTGAAGGAGTTTATTTATGGTGGTCCAGAATTTTTGGTGGTTGTTTTGGTGCTGTTGTTATGCAGTGGTGTAGTATGTTTTTATCTTCTTTTATTTGGGATTTAGCTTTATTTCTAAGCTGTTTGTAGAGAGTAGGCTGTCCTGGCTTCAGTTAGTTAACCAGTGCACTCATGCCTTGTCCCTTTGTTTTAGTAGATCTTTCCATAAGTAGATATTGCGTAAGACGCAATAGCCAATAGAGATCCTCAAATCTACATACGCTACTGTCTTGCTGAATGGTTTTAAAGACTAGAAAACTAAACATTGTAGTCACTCAGTTCCAATCAACACAACCATACATATGGTAAAGTACTTACTTCCCAGAATCAAATGTCCCATATCAAGACTTTCAATACTATTTTATGACTCTGCCTTAACTCTTGCAAAATTATCACCCACAAACAGAATGGAAACTGACAAACAGAAAAGGGAGAACCTTCATCAATATGTCCAGGATTGGGCAAATCTTTTAAATATCATTTTCTTTATATCAGAGCAACATTTTCAAAGTGAGATTCCAATGGTATGGGGTAAGGACACCTCTAACAAATCCTTTTAAGAAAATCAAAATGTAGCAAAAGGAATCAGATACCTCTGTTATCCCTGGATGGATTATGGTTTATAATTCTTATATATGGCCTAAGCTTGGAGATAAATTATATGGCACACAAAGGACATGAGCAAATTAATTTGCCTGATTCTATCAAAGGTCTTCTTTTGATTTAAGCATAAAAAGTCCAAAAGCTCATCATAATAGCTGGCTACTTTTGAAGAAATTAGCAAAATATTTGCAATTTCAAATGGTTACATTAATGCCCACAGGTTAAGATTAAGGGACATTTCCCTTGTTATAGATTAAAAAAATGACCACATATTTGATTGTATAAAATAACTGAAAAGTTCAACAAAACTTTGTGTTAATTATTATACTATATAGAAGCTATTGCTTGACAATATAAGCTGAGAAAATATTACAAGATGTCCTGTTATCTATTATGGATTTAGATTTCTGAAAGGGTATAGTTGGATTAGACTGAATCCATTAAGATATTAATTTGTTAAATTTGGGTTTGTTTATTTTCAATTAATATTTGTTTAATTTGCATACAGGTATCATGTATATTATATACATTGATGCTTCTGTTATAGAAAATTCAAGTGATTATGCACATTTTGCAATGTTTGTAAAATTAAATAGAACATTAAAAAAAAAATATCTGTTGATAATACATACAATCTAACCTGAGGTGGTTGGAAGACTGCTTGTCTTCCACATGCCTTCTTAGGGTCTATATCATGTTGTCAAACTCTTAAAAGTTTGAACGTCATATGGTTGATGCTATATGATCAAACATTTAAAAGTTTGAATGTTTCAACGGAGATTTCTGTAGAGTGTGGGATGGAAAGATTTCCCTTTTCTGACTGTAGTGCGATCTCTGAGTTGGTATATTTAATTTAAAGAGCGTGGGTGTGGGGGGTGCAGGGGGACTTGCTCCCCTGCTTAAACCATTCAGGTAGGTTTTTTCTTTGGTTTATTTTTTTTATTACATTTTCGAACTTTTAAAAGTTTGATCATATGGTGTCGACCATACGACGTTCGAACTTTTAAAAGTTTGATTATAGGTTCATAAGTTCATAGATTGGTACCAGGTTATTGGCCCTAGGGCCTATACAAGCCTAGCCATAACAATTCCTTGGATATTTCTTCCCACAATATTTAATTCCCTGGACCCCTGTCTAGCAGGGCGAGTGACCTGATCCCCAGGGTGACTTTCATATTTCCCATCCAATCGTCAAGGTTCCTTTTGAAGAGGCCCATGGAGGCGCTCTGCTTGACATGTATGGGCAGTCTATTCTAGAGTATGGGGAGTCTCTGGGTCAGGAACCTATCCCTCCAGCATGTTTTGTTCATTGTGATGACAGGGTTTAGATCTCTGGAGCATGTGCCTCTGAAGGATTGGGATTTATTTAAGTGGAACATGTCCAACAGCTCAGGGATTGACATGGCCTTGTATGTTAAGCAGAGATCGCCTCTGTGTAGACGATATGCCACAGAGTATAGCTGGAGTTTTTTTACACAGTCAGCATAGGGCATCTGCTTTAGGCCTGTGATGCTTTTAGTGAGGCATTTCTGTGGCCTTTCCAGCTGTTGCAGATGTCTTGTGAGGTACATGTCAAACGGGGTGTTGTACTCTATAATGAGTCTAATGAGGGATGAGTACAGTGGTACAATGACCTCCTTTTTTCTGGATGAAAAGCCCTTAGTGATGAGGTGTGCCACACAGAAGGATTTCCTGACTGTTGTGGCAATGTGGTTATCGAAGGTGAGACCACTGTCCACCTGTATCCCTAAGTCTCTCATCACACTTTCGGTGATTAGTGTATTGCCACCTATATGGTAATTCATGGGTACATGATTTTTCCCAAAGGGATAACTACACATTTCTTGGCATTAAGCTTGAGCCCATGGCTCTGGCACCAAGCATATTTTTCTGTAAGGCCCTTTTGTAGAATATCCACATCATTTAGGGATTAAATAATGGCTCCCAGTTTGCAGTCATCTGCGAACTTTGTTAGCCAGAGTCCCTTAGTGTTGGCCTGTACTTCAGAGAAGTAGATGCCAAACAAGAGCGGTCCCAGGACTGAACCCTGAGTTACTCCACTTGACACTTGTCTGGAGCTAGATTTGGAGTCAGCTACTTTTAGATTCTGGGTTCTGTCAGTAATCCAGTTGGCAACCCATTGAGTGACGTAGGGATTTATGCTCAGCATAGTAAGTTTATCTAAGATTCCAGAGTGGGGGATGGTGTTGAAGGCCTTGTCGAGGTCCAGATAGGTTGTGTGGACTGCCTTACCCTCGTCCACAGCTCTGGAGACTGATTTGAAGAAGTCAATCAGGTTCAGGAGACAAGATCGGCCCTTCACAAACCCAAACTGCGTGTAATATAGATGCCCTTCTTACACCCTTAACTCAACAATGAAAGCCACACTTTATCTTGCATGGAAGCAGGAAGCTAATAATGTTGCCAGAAAATCACCTATAACAGGGCAAATCTAAATGATCCTTTCCACGCTGAAGTAAGACTGTGAGAGTGTCTGACATAAATTTGCTTTATTTATAAGAAGTTTTTGCTTCTGCCTGAAGACAAACATTATTACACTCCAGACTATCTCTTATAGCATATGCCAATTCATTACAAACTTGCCTCTCTGTCAGCATCACTGTACCAGCTCAAAAAAAGCCAAATGTCTACAGATATAACAAAGATCTAACCTATTTTTTGGATCCCAAATCTAAAAATTACTACAACTTCACACATTTACTCCCCTTGCAGCTTGACTACATGAAAAAACCTCCACATACAACTGAGACACTACTCACAAGCCATATCAACTCTCATTACTCCTAGGACCAGACTCCACAGGACTGTACATGTTTTCTGCTCTCAGGCACCTACTCTTTGGTGAGCCCTTCCCATCAACTTTAAGGAAATCAACACTTATTCCAAATGTAGAATCTTCTGTTTTTGGCTTTTCCTGGTTAGGGGTCACCACAACGGATCACCTGTCCACTCATGATTGGCAGTGGAGTTTTACAGTGTCGAGTTGCCAGCCCGGCACCCAACCTTCCACAGAAGGCACATACACACACGCACTCATGCCTAGGGCCAATTTAGAGTATCTAATCCATCTACAGCATGTCTTTGGGATGTGGGAGGAAACTGGAGCACCCGGAGGAAACCCACGGGACCACAGGGAGGACATGCAGACTCCGCACAGAAGGCACCCCAGCCGAGGATAGAACCAAAGAATCTCTTGCTGTGAGGTCGTAACGCTAACTGCTGTACCACCGTGGCTGCCCACTTATTCCAAATGCAGAATACATCTCACAAAGTGTTTCATCCAAGCCAAATGCTCCTGCTTCAGCACAGGACCTATCACCTAAGCTATTTCCTTTCCACATCTCTACTCCTTTCTTATGATTATCTGAAGATTGACCCACTTTAGAAGCTATTGCATATGGTGTACATTACACTCTGTTTAACTTTACACTGCATTCTGCTTGTTCGCTAGAATGTATATACACACATTTCTGTGTAATAAGTCTGAACTACTCTATTATTGCTTATATTTTTGTATTTTTTGTTTGAGAAATGTTTTGTATTTCACACTGGCTGAGCCTGAATTTTGTCAAAATTGATCAGTGTACTACCCAGGTAAAAAATACAAATAAACAAACAAACAAATAAATAAATAAAAATATAGCCTACTGCCATGCATTCAAGAAAAAAAAATGGAGAAACCTCCTAAGTTGTACATAAGTAATCTAAGACAGACCATCTGAACCTGGGTCTTTTTCAGATTCTAGGGTCTCAATGACAGCGATTGCTTCATTTTTTAAAATGAATGTCCAAAAAATATCTTCTACTAGCTGACAGCTTGGGCAGATCTGTAAATCTGCTGAGGTCAATAAGGTTTCAGGTTAAGTGGAATCTTCATCACTCCCTGGGCTGACATGCAGTTCCTGGAAGTATTTAAAGCACATTGTTACACTTCTTATAAATATATTTGTTTACCAATTAATTTTATTTCTTTATATACTCCTGATCCTAATACTGCAAGTGGATTAAAAACAAAAAAGATGACTCAAGCCCTTAACCATAATCACTAGTTAAAGATGAATATATTTCCCATAAATAAACAAGTTGCTACTAAAACCAGCTAATTATTTAAAATATACCAGACAATAGAGGTTTCTGTTCCATACAGGCCATATCCACATCCTGAAATGTCACTACTAAGCCTTTAAGTAAAAAGTGGGTACACAGCTTTATATTTGATGAAGTCTCCAACCAATAATCGATCAATTTCATTGCAAGCTGCCTGCCACCTCCTAACACACACTGTAAAATCTGAAGTTGTGCTCAGGGTGGATTTTTACCCACAGTAGCTTTCTACTGCTTCCAAGTAACTAAATAATAGCAATGTTATCTAAATAGTTAATGACTGAATTTGCAATAGGTCAGGAGCTTTGCCTGTTAACAGTGTATGATATAGGCACAGTAAACAATACACATGAGCTATAATATACTAGTTTTCTTGATTAGATGGACCCACACGATTAAGACAAAAATCACTACGGGAAAAAAAATAATTTAGATGTTTCCTCAACCTTCTGACTCTCCAAAGAAAATCATATTGTTCCATTTGGTGTACCCTTCTAAATCTTGATATTTTAATGAAGTATTTTCATTTTTGCTTCAGTCTGGTATACTTCCTTTTCAAATGAGTGATATTTATGACTACTAATTTAGTTCTAAATCTAAATTCACATTATTTTTCAGGGAATAAAGCTGTTAGCTTCTGTTGAAGGTTACCTCTTTCCTCCAAGAGCTTTTCTTCTGAAAACAGGATTGGCACCACGTTTTTGACATCCTTTGGACCACTAGTATCCTTCCCCTTATTTTGTTTCTGCTTTGGCAATATTTCAGCTCAGATTTCTCTGTTCCACTTGAATAATATGATGGGATAGTGACTTCAGCTTCTTTGCACATGTATCTGATATATCACTGATACCACATTGAGGGGAAAAACTAGCAAATCACAATAATTTGAACCATAGCACAGGATACAAGAAATGTATAAGAACTAATTCTCAACAAGGGCAAGAGGAGCTCTTCAGAACCGCAGTATCACTCATCTCATTATGACCTGAAGTCGCTCCTACATTCATTTATTTTTACATCATTCTATTCAAAATTGAATTTCACCCAGTTTCTGGCCATAGTTACCCTGCCTTTAGTGCTACTGAGATATTTTTTATTTACTGAATTCAGTATAAAATAACATTTCACGTAGTTTCTTTCTCTAGCCTATGATTTAAAAGCATGCTTAGTGTGATCATTGTGTGCCTACTAGAGATATTCCTTAAAGGCAGATGTGGTTTGCGGTTAATTATCAGTTAACTAGGTGGCAATTTGCAGTCCATTTTGCAGTTATTTAAAAAAACACTTCCACATGGCAAAAGAACTGCAGTTAAGGAGGAAATACCACAGTCATGGCTAGGAGTATGGCCTCTATAACATACAGGTACAGAGAATGCACACTCCTCAGCCCTTGAACATATGCTAATATGTGACAGTATAAAAAAACAATCACAGTAGATTGAAAGGGGGCACTATAATGTCTCAATCTTTGTTTAATCATAAATAGAGGAAGAAAAGCAGGAAAAGTTGCAGCAACCAGTAGACCACACATAAAGGAAACAGGGAAGGTAGTAAAGGCAGTGGCTAAATGTAGGAGCGCATACTTTTTTTTTTTTTGGTGGGGGGCATTTTTTTTCTTAAGAAGGGAAGCTAGGGAAAGATGTAAGGGGAACTACAGGTATGGTAAGAGGGTGAGGGTCGGAAGCAGACATAATACACAAACACATAACACAGAAAAACACTGACAAGGCAAGTGCAGACACACTGAGGGATGGGGACAGTGGATAGAGAGATAAAAGGGAGAACACTGGTGATGGTGAGGACTGAACAACAAACAGGGAAGTTCATTGATACACGCACAAGGATGGTCAGCACCAGAATGGAGGGTTGAGTAGATATGACCTTCTATGTCTCCCTGCTTATGTAATACCCAGGGGAGGTCAGACAGCACACTGACCACCCTCCATTGCCTGAGGTGGTGATGACAGGGAAATCAGGGATGCAACACTACTAGCCACAAGAAAACACTTTCTAGACAGCAGATTTGTGATCCCAGCCACTGGACTATCAGATCCCCCCCACCATGTCTACCAGCTGCCTGCATCTAACAAAGTCCTTAGCACCAGCAGTGCCACTAGAACAAATAATGGTACTCCCAACTAATAAAGCACAATCTGGGGCAGGAGAGATGAGCCTCTCTGCCTTCTGTTTCCCTCACTGGTGATGCAGGCTTGTTTATAGGTGGAGTACATACAGGTGATGGCTGGGCCTGCTGGAGACTGGAAACTATGGCAGCACCTCTGGCACTACCATGGCAGCTGCTGTATAAAAATGCAAACAGAAATGGTGATAAATAAAATAACAAACAATTATTAAAGAAATAATAGTAAGAAAGGAAAGGAGGGAGAGAAAGAAATAAACGTATGCAGTAGATGCACCCATATAACATATAAAGCAGAATATCAAATGGCTAAATACAACTACAGCAGTAAGGCTCCTTATAGGTGCAATATCACTAACTGCAGGCATGCATTATAGAACTGTTTGGCTTGTCTCTCTATGGTGTGTCTATAGACAAACATTTATATCAACATGATACTGTATACCTCTGTCATACTGTATTAATTTCTCATCTAAGTTTTGTATACTCACAAGAAAAAAAAACACTCCAAAAGTCAAATACTGATATCGTGTAAAACTCTATGCTGAAATTCAGAATACCAGGAAATGTTATACAAATGTACCCTGTACCTGTTAGGATGGACAGTGTTACCTTTTACATGACCACACTCATGCATCCCAGAGCCATATCAAACCTAGAGCTGTGGACATGCTACACTTAAAGAAATCCCAATTCCTCAGAGACACATGCTCCAGAGATCTAAACCTTGTCATCACAATGAACAAAACATGCTGGAGGGATAGTTTCCTGACCAAGAGACTCCCCAGACTCTGGAATAGACTGCCCATACATGTCAAGTAGAGCACCCCTTTGGCCCACTTCAAAAGAAACCTTGACGATTGGATGGGAGATAGGAAATTCACCCCAGGGATCATGCCAGTCACCCTGCTAGACAGGGATCCAGGGAAGTAAATACTGTGGGAGGAAATATCCAGGGAATTATTATGGCTAGGCTTATATAGGCCCTAGGGCCGATAGCCTAGTACCAACCTATGAACCTATGAAATCCTACTGATGAACAGCAAATACATTGTCACTCTTGACTGCAATTATAATTTCCAAATGAAAAGAAATAATGCATACTCCTGCACCTAGAAAGTGTCTTAATTTACCTCTGATACAGAAGGTTATTCTTCATCACAGCTTTCTGGAGTAAGAGGAACACAAAGGTCATTAAATTATTTGCTACAAGAAATACAATTTATACATCAGGCAACCAATATGACTGTACATTCAAGACAGATACAACAAATCTTGAGTGCCCTTACTCTGACCTCTTCTTCCCACTAGCTAGGAAGGCCAGGATAGCACCTCCTCAGGTCATTACAGTGGCCCATGCACCTCTCAGTAGACATGGATATGGCAGTGGCATCACACATCATTGTGTCCCAGGCATCTACTTTTTACTGGAGACCCTCATAAGCATCAGCAGGAAAGTGCTCCATGTGTTTGTGGTCCTTGTGCAGTAGATAATGGAAAATGTTACTTCCCTTTCCGTACCACTGGGGTGACCAGGCAAGTTCAGTGCTTCTGGAAGCTATGGCTATTCTGCACTGAGTATATTCTCTGGTGATTCTGCAATAACTTCATAATGCAAACCCATAGTCTACTTCTTGTAGCTTTCTTCTCTTATCTTTCTGATTTGCAATTGAGCAACTAGCTGTTGGTCATTGATTGACATATTTATTAATTAATTGGTCATGAGTTTTTCACTTAAGATCTACAATAGTGGATCTACAATTTACAAAGCTGGAGCATTTTGCATTGAAAAGGGACATTATGGGGTGGCAGGAACAGTTCTCCCAATGGGTGAAGTTTGCATGAGAGGCAATCAGAATACCGATACATATATAATATGTTTGGTATCTACTTCTCTGAAGTACAGGCTAACACAGAAGGCCTCTGGCTGACGAAGTTCACAGATGACTGCAAACTAGGAGCCATAGTCAAGTCCCCAAATGATGTGGGCATCCTACAGAAGGGTCTCACTGAGACAGATGCCTGGTGTCAGAACCATGGCCTCAAGCTCATTGCCAAAAACTGCAGTGTTATCCCCTTTCGTAAAACAATGTACCCATGAACTACCACATAGGCAACAATCTACTTAACACCGAATGCGTGATAAGTGACCTTGGGTCCCAGGTGGACAGTAGTCTATCCTTTGATAGTCACATCACCACAGTAGTCAGGAAGTCCTTCTACGTGGCACACCTCATCATAAAAGGGTTCTCATCCAGGAAAAAAGAAGTCATTGTTCCCCTCTACTCGTCACTCATTAGACCCATTATAGAGTACAACGCCCCTTTTGGAATGTACCTCACAAGAAATATGCAGCAGCTGGAAAGGCCACAGAAGTACCTCACAAAGAGGATTACTGGCCTCAAACAAATGCCCTACACTGACCGCCTCAAAAAATGCCAGCTTTACTCCATAGCATATCGCCTACTCCAAGGTGATGTCTGCCTATCATATAAAGCTATGTCAAACCCAGAGCTGTTGGACATGCTACACCTAAAGAAATCCCAATCCCTCCAAGCTACACACTCTAGAGACCTAAACCTTGTCACCACAATAAATAGGACATGCTGGAGGGATAGATTCCTGTCCTAGAGACTTCCTATACTCTGGAACAATCTACCCATCTATGTCAAGCAAAGTTCTTCATTAGCACTCTTCAAGAAAAATCTTGATGAGTGGATGGGAAATAGGAAATACACCCCGGGGATCACTACTGTGTCTCTGCTGGACAGTGGCACAGGACAATAACTTTCTTGGGTGGAGTAAGCTATGGTACCTTGCTGGCTAGGCTTACGTAGGCCCTTGGGCCGATAGACTAGTACCTACCTATGAAATTATGAACCTATAATAGCTGGAAGTGGATATGAATAAGTTATCAGAACAAGAACATATATCATTTACTGACAATAAAATGTCAGGGTAGTTTTATTTTGCTCAAATATATTCTTACCCCATATATACAATATAGAAGTTTTTCCAGGTCACATTTTTTTTTCAAATTGATAAAACAGTATAATGGTTGTTATTTAAAGAAAAGTAAAAAAAATCAACAGGCTTTCAACTATGTTATTTCTAAGCAACAATACCTATATTAATTGGTCAGCACAGATTCAACCAGCGATTCAGAAATGTTGTATCCACAGTCACGACCATACCTATTCTGTTTGCTAAGTCTTCAGAATGAGCTCTGATACTCACTAAAAATGCATGGAGTCAGGCATGTGTGAGTGACAAGTACTTCCTTATTGTGGATACGACAGGGTCCTGTGGTAAGATTATACTGGGTCATTGGACCATAGCATGGCCACAGGAAAGTATGAGTATAATACTCATCTATCAAGCACAAGACTGAAGGGTGCAAACACTGTTGTGGCAAGATAAGGAAGGTATGTAGCTGCCCTATGGAGTCATAAAACATGTACAGATTTTTTTTTTTAATTCAATGATTCGTATACATAGGGAGACACTTTTTGAAGGTTGTTAGTGAAGTATGATTAAGGTAGAAGAGTAGAGGAGGTAATAGGGCCACAGAAACAAACATATAACATAGACAAGACTTCAAATAGAGGTAGTGACACAAACAGGGATGTGGAAGACAATGGAAATATGGGTACAAAAAACACAAATATCAGTCTCAAGTAACAGAAATTAAAAATAAAAGAAAAAGATAAGAAACACATGATGGGAATGAAATTATAACCCAACTGTAATGATGATGGGCGTCTTTAGAAACCTGATAAGACTAGAAACATCATCTCCCTCTGCTTAGACTCCAGAAAGATGTTTATTTATTGGTTGAGGAATGGAAACAGTCATGCTAATAGTGTCAAAGGGGGACATAGCAGGTGATTGTTACACACGTGTAATGACAGAATAAAAAGAAACAAAAAGAATTTGAAGCTAAGGGGACTTGAAATGACAACCCTTTCACTTTGCTCTCAGTGTAAGTGACTAAGCCTGCTGTAAATCTGCCCAGATTCCAAAAGAATTGCTCTTGGTGTAAGTGACTTATTTCAGTATCAAGCACTAAAGTGAAAGCATGGCCTGGACTGAATGCATGCAGTGCTGCATGCGGCGACCCAAGCATATGTATGCCTTCGAGGAGAATTTTACAAGAAGGTTAGCAGGTTTTTTCATCTTGAAAATCAAGTGATTCAGAAACAGTAACGAGATGAGTCCTAATTATCATGAATAATATGATATAAGTGTATGCCAGTCCAACATCCTCATTGTGATACATTGGAAACTTCTGAGGATTAGAGTTTGGTGCCCGCATAAGGTGAATTAGAAAATCAAAACTGCTAAGCTGCAGGATTGTTATGCTTGATGGGAGACACACCCATGTGCTTATATTCATAGCACTATTTTACTTCTGCATACACTGCACAAACCTTACTAGCCAAAATATTTGTGGTAGTGATAGGAAAAGTCATGTGTCCTTCACAGGCTGTACTTTTGTGATTGTTTTAAGGGGAACATGCTCAGCAAAACTAGATGCCAGACATTAATTAAAGAGTATGTATGTAAATAGATATATAAATACTAGGCACACAAACAGCATGTTATAATGCCAATGTGGATAATAGTAGTGTGAGGATTTGCAAGGGCCATGCAGGAACTAGGCTGTTAATGCTGATGTTTTCCATACCAACAAAACATTGCCTCAAAAACTGGCCAAGCAGAAACACAGTAATGCATCTGCTAGGACATTATCCAAAAGTATGGACAAATTCACATATATGGAGAAAGATGTGCTACCCCAGGCCTTTCACCTCCATGGCCAACGGTTGTTTATCCTGCATGCAGCCCACCACCCCTACCATGACCATGCCTGGGAAAGAATTATGAAGCAGCCTACTGCATGGCCGGGTCTATATTAAAACACCAAAGAGGTGTTTCATCGAACACCTCTTGGATGATACATAAAGAATGAACACACTAAAGCGTGAGCACTCAAAACAGTGATTTCTTTCCCTGAGAAAGAAATCGCTAGCACAAACACACACACACATACACACACACACCCACACACACCCACACACCCACACACACACACACACACACACACACACACACACAAACATACACACACACACACACACACACACACACACATACACACTTTCAAACATAACAACGTTGGGGGCTTCACCCCCCCCACACCTCCCAATGTGAGGGGCTGTGCCCCCACCCCCCCGTAACTAAATACACCATCTCCGAGATCACACTACAGTGAGGAAAAGGGTAAACACATGGGGATGGCCAAGTGATTTCTTTCCCAGGGAAAGAAATCGCTGTTTTGAGCATTTGCACTTTAGTGCGTTCTCTCTTTATGTGTCGACGAAAAGGTGTTCAATGAAACACCTCTTCTGTCTTTTATTATAGATCCGCAGGGCCACCAATAAGATATGAAACACTGAGCAAAGATCACAACAGTAACACAGGACAACAGATGCGGGGGGGGGGGGGGTTCAAGTGTACATCCTGTCATAGAGGTGAAGATATTCCTGGCCTCTATCAACAAGAGTGGCACCTCTACAAAGTCACACAGATCAATGCTGAATTTTAGAGCAGAGCTGGACAGTTGCCACTAAGAATCCACTGCAGATGCTCTTAGTACATAGAACTATTTCTGTGTATCAGTACCTGCAAGCCTCTTGTACCCCTTTGTCACTATAAAGTTAATTAAAGCTGTATGACTTACATTATACAGGTACATCATGGGGTTTGATAGCCACAGCCATCTGCACATGGTATGCACATAGTGCATTACTTTTTTGTCATGTTTATATTTGTAAAACTCTCAGTTGCATGTTTTTTCCTATGTTTAGTCCAGCTTACAGTGCATATTTTGTCCCTTGCTGTATTCACAGGTGATTCTTTATCCAGTACCAGCACTGTGGAACTACCTAAATGTGATGCTGGACAATCTGCAGCCTCTGATAATGACAATTGGGAATGTACAGAGTACACAGGGAATATGGCCACTGCATCCCCAATACAGGCCAAAGACACAGCCAACATCACTCAGTTCCTTTTTTGTGCAGGTACACAAAAGGGCCACAGTAGGTAGCTGGTGGCACACATAGGACATGTGGGAGAAAATACCAAAACACTACACCAATAAAGTATAGAATACATGATACATGGTAACATCTCACTCATATTGATAGTTAAAAATGAAACATTGTTTCCCTACAAAATAACAGTGAATGCCAGTGAATGCCATAATCCTACCAGTCATAGCAATGTTCACAATTTGTCATGCTCAAGGGTTATGATTTGGATGAAATGTTTTTGTGCAGCAGTGTATCAACTCAAAGGTGAAGTTACCAGTACAACATAGGTAAAAAACATTTTGCCTCAGTAGAAAGAAACAAATAACATCAACCTGAATTCAAGAATAGAAAGTCAGATTTATTTTGTTCTGTGGTGCATTGTAAGGACAATATTTTAAACAAATCCATTTTACCAACATTCAGTATAAAACACATATCTTCCCACTGCCAACATTTGTTAGTTCTTTGAAGTAGAGGTAAGAGTGGTCAGTTTAAAGCTCCTGGATTACAATGACAGTTCTGACATCTCAAGAAAAATCATAACTACTGCTAAAAAGGTAAGAGCTCCTCTGAGAATTCAAATTAGAGTAATTCAAGCAAAAAAGTGAACATGAAAATAGGTTCAGAAAGTTTTGCAAGATGCCTGTGACTCACACTACTGCCATTCTATTAATACAGAAGTGAAAAAGTGATTTCTTTATATCTAGAACAATTCATGTATGGGGGCTTAGAGTGGATTGTGGGAAAAAAATATCCAAGATCATGTTAAAGCAGCAGGTCCATTGAAATATAATAAACATACTCACTTAAGCAGTCTGGTGCATTAAGTCAGAGTACAAAGATATAACAAAATAATAATGGCAACCATAATGTATTTATTTATACTTTTTGTTGACTGGGTTAGTGGCCTCTGTTCGGGGGAGACCTGACATGGTATTCATACTGACTAGTGGAAATTTGGCCAGGACACCTGAAAACTTCCTCTACACTTTTAAATGAGTGTTATGAGATCTTTTACATCTATCTGAGCTACCACTAACTCAGGCAGATGAAGCCTCAGTTTAGCATCTTACCCACAGCACACCCAAGAGAGCAGTACCTTCCTTATACTGTACAGCAGTGTCAGTATTGGAAAATTAGCCCAAGTACCTGGTTTGGGAGCAAAACACACAGTCCTCTGCACCAAAGGCTAGTGTGCTACCTGTTGGGCTTCTGAGACTGGAAACAAACACAAGTTAGTTTTCTAGCCCTCTCAGAGGAAAACAGCACTGATAATGATAACACTGGGGATAAGCTAATACAGCAACATGAACTCCCTAGTACTGTATTTCTGCTTTGCTCCAATAACTATAGTAGAAATAATATGGATTTAAATTCTTTGGGTAGCACCATACCTTTCAACTTATTTGGTCGGGAATTCTGGACAAAACTAAAAGTTGAGGGGAGGTGGGGAGATTAACTCAGGAACAATTTGAAAATATTACTCTAATTTAATAAAATCTTTTGCATACATATATATGTCTGAGCAATAAGAAGCATAAAACTCCAGTGACTGACACTGACTGACTGTAATCAGAACTGATTTACCAGAAAATTAAAACAATATTATGAGGGACAGGATAGACATTCTAAGCAAATTCATGGACATCTGGCAAAAAATAGGGAAAGTTGAGAGGTATGGGTAGCACAAAAAAGGAAATGTCTGATAATCCATTCCATGATTTTAATACTTTTTCTGGATATGCAGGATTTTAAATAATGCCATCATGGCTTTCTGAATGTTATTATAACTGTCTATGAACAATTCTCAGAAGAAAACTTTGAAGTTTTAATGACTGATAAGATAGTTAGAACTACATATCTTTAAATTCTTAAGTTGAAGCTTCTTTATTTCCTAACAGTTTAGTATAGTTTGGCATTACCATAACATCCACCAACAGGCAAGAGAATTAAGGAAACCACAGCCACAGTCATCTTTCCATCTTCAAAATATGGAACACTAAACTATCTCTCATAGGTGAAACAAATTGGTAAAATGTGGAACATTTAGTAACTCAGAGTATGGTCAAAAATGGGCAAGTCAAGCAACCCCCCCCCCCCCCCACAAAAAAAAAACACAATAACCTCAAATCAGTGTTAATCAATCCAGCAATGCAAGTGCAGGCTTGCAGCATCATAACTACCATACAAAATAATCTATAACACCAGCAATCAAAATAAATAAAGAAACGAAATGCAGAATGCTACACTATCTTGCACAATATGGCACATTTACTAACAGGTAAACTGCAGACTTTAAACTGATAAAAGATTCTTTGATAGCCCAGTATCTTTCTGCTTGTCAGGATAGTCACTTGGTTACAACATACACATTTCATTTAACACTATTTATAAGTCAAAAGTTATACAGCAGGTGTAATATAATGTGTTTTACCACAAACCCAGCTCTTCAAACATTAGAAATGAGTATAAGTTTGAAAAAGTCCATGATTCCACCCACTCATACAAAAAAAAAAAGTAAATTATTCTCATATTCTCTTTTAGCATTTCTTCTTACAAATTTTCAGGGACAAACAACTTCCTTTCTTCCCATGTCAATTATTATTTCTTCATCATACCTGCTACATTGTTAATACTTTCTTTTATGAACCACACACACATGCATACACACCCATCAATTCCAACCGCTTGGTTAGATCAAGTGAATAAATCAATTCATAAGTAATTGCCCAGAAATGTATCTCAGCTCCTCAGTATCAGAACTATAAAGTATAACTCCTCTCTTCCTTCTCATCTTCTTAGCTCAAGAATCAGAAACAAGGAACAAAATCAGGAACAGCTTTTAAATATTTCCATTAAATATTAACAACACTGATAGAATTTCAAGAATTATGTTATCAGTTAACTGGAGCTGCTATATGTTTGGCAACTTTAGCCAGAAGTCTGGAGAGTTTCTGCTGAAATCCAAAGCATCAACTACAATAAATGAAAAATAAGTATATTTTAAGCAGCTATTGCACTTTGCTGACTGCATTTAATTGAATTATAGCCTCATTTCAGCACTTTAAAAAATTGCTACTGTTGCCTTAAATAGCATAGTCTAGATTTAGAGCTGCTGAATCTAGACTGTTATTGTTACACTTCAGCACTAAACCAACCATCTTACATTAATTAGCAGGGTTTTCCTGCTCCCTTGTGGCAGACGTGTGTAGATCAAACCCCATCTGAGGTAAGGATTGCTGGAGAAAGGCTCATTGTGTGCTTTCCTATTGGTAGCTATATGTAAAAGTGTTTATTTTGGAGTGTAAGCCTTGCTTTTGCATGTTGCTGCCCTTCGAGCAGCATAGGCTAGCATTGCCTGAATAGATGCAAAAGCCTTGAAGCACTGCTTCCTTCCCTCGTCAGCTGTCAGTGAAACCATCTCAGGTTTCTCTGCTGTGTTAGGAGCAACTCAGTTGCACATTGAGCAATGCTGCATTATTGATCAGCCTCAGTCTACACAAGTATGTCACTCTGGTAATCTTGGAACTAGCAGCAAAGTCTGGTCAAATTAGCCCACTCCCTTTCCTAATAGAACATACAGTAAGAACCTGCTATAACGAAGGGGCAGTTTTCCATCATCTCTATAGCCAGCCTGATTGATATGGGCATCATGATGCAATGTAGCAATTGTCTCATATATGCTGACAACCACTTATTCTGAAACAAACAAGTACTCTACATGAGAGATGCAATTACACTATGAAATTAGATGCAGTCCTCTCAAGTAAGGTCAAATCCAACACCAAACAGTTTGCCAGCATACACATCACCTCCCATACGAAATAAGAACATGACACATAAACCCAAATATGTGAAGGTACTCATTAGAAGCGTGTCAAAAGATCAGAGGCCTCCCAAACAAAAGCCAATTGCACACACAACAATGCAAGGAACAGCCACAACACATAATAACACACACACCAGTGTCTCAGCAAATAAGTCCATAAGGTGTAACACATCGAAACCTAACATATTGGTAATGATGAAATACACAGATGACCCCTTCACCAGGATGTATAAGGAGAGGGTTACGGTTAGCTGCCTGTCAGGTGCCAGTATCCATCAAGTCACTCAAGCACTCAAGTCATTCAGCAATAAGTACTGTTATGACTCCATCATAGTCTATGTTGGGGTGAATGACTTGAGGTGTACCTCTCTGGACTACATGAAGAGTGACATGACTGAGCTCTCAGATTATGTGTCCCAGGTAAGTATGAGCCTAGCAATAAGCAGCATACTTCCTTCACTAAGAATGATGTCACAATCCAAACAAAAAATGATTGATTTTAACAATTGACTTAGCTTTTGGCATCAGTCCAGGGGGATCCAATATCAGTCAGCCTGGGAAGATATGGTCAAAAGGCCATGCTGCTTGGTCTGTGCTCCTCTCCTCTAGGCTTTTGGATACTGGCAAAGGCATTAGCCACCCCATTGTAACTTTTTTAGGCAGTGTCAAAACAACCAACCTCCTGACTTAACAAAATCCTCTCTAGATAAACTCAAGGTTCTGCTGCTTAATGATAAGACTCTAAACAGGGAACTGCAGTCCCTAGAAGCACTCCTCACCTTGGAAGATGCTGATGATTGTGCAGTCACTGAGATATGATTGAAAGCTGCTGAAGGCACCCTGGCCATGCAGGGCTACAATGAGATATGGTTGAAAGCTGCTGAAGGAACCCTGGCCATGCAGGGCTACAACGCTTTCTATACATTCTGATCACAAACTGAGCATGAAAGAACAAAAAGACGAGGTGTATCCATCTTCATTAAGAACAGATACACCCTGAGACTGGTCAAACAGTACAACTCTCTCTTGAGCTACTCCATTTCCAAATAACTATAGGCAAAACACCCTACCACATCATTGCTAGCTATAGGTTCCCCACCATGAACCAGGAAAAACATATCACTTACCTGGACTTACTGGAGTCACTTACATTATAGCCAAACACCTTGGTCATGGGTAATTTTAACTATCATTCCATTAACTGGGAAACATACACAACCACAAACATGCTGGCCCAGAGGTTCTTGGACTTTGTCAATGCAAATGCTCTGGAACAGATAGCTCACCCACAATGGGCTCAAATGTCCTGGACAGAGTACTCACCAACACAAAGGAACACTGTGCTACCCCCTGTGTGATGTCCTCACTGGTAAGACCATACCATAAACCAGTCTCATTCGATGCAATTATAAGACCAGATACCCCATCTAGCTCAAAAAAGCTTCAACATGTTTTCAGAACAAATTACCTCCTGCTAAACAAAGATATAAGAAGTTTCAAGCCACCCTCAATCACAGATAACATGAACTCCTATGCAGAGGTGTATGCCAAAGCCCTATATAACCACTTAAGCAGTTGTATAGACTCGGCTGTACCTGACTGGAGTAAAACCAGGTCTAGCCAAAAATACAAGCCATCCTGGTGAAACCCTGAAATAAACATGCTATACAAGAACAGGAAGATACTAATGTCTAAGAACAAGAGGGAACTGACTCAGCAGTGAAAGAATTTCCTCTGCAGTCTAAACAAACAAATTAAAATTCTTGTCAATTCCTGCAAAGCTAACTACAAAGCAAAAATAGCATACCTAGTTAAGGATAATCACAAGGCTTTCATTAATTATGTCTGACATCTGAAAGGGAATGCCTAGCTATGTGCTGAACTGGTACAGGACAACACCACCCATACCCTACAAGAGAAAATAGCCAACCTGCTAGCTGACAGATTTGGAGCAAACTGTACCCCCTGTCCCCACTGGTCATTCCCAAAAATATACCTGCCTCCATTTTTCTGTCTATTATCTCAAGAGAACAGGTCATCGCTGTGCACTCCAAGGCCACAGACATGGATTCAATGGGACCAAATAAAATCCCAGGTTGCTTTTTAAACTACTTAAAACATGACCTAGCAGACCCACTTGGATACCTGTTTAACCACAAACTGCAAACTGGTTATGTATCAGTGCAGTGGAGGACAGCAACAGTAATCCCCACTGCACAAATGGAGACCATCAACCAATCCTGGAAACTATAGACACATAAGCCTAACTAACCTCATCTGCAAGGCCATGGAAAGAATTATTATGGATCTTATCAACAAGGGCATAAATAATCTCCAAACTCTAGAACCAACCCAGTTTGGATTTGTTAAGGTAGATAATGCTTGCTGAACCTGATTGGCTTCTTTGAGAAGGTCACCAAGGCTCTGGATGAGGGGACCATAGTGCATAGTACCTACCTTGACCTAGCCAAGGCACTTGACACAATCCCCCATTCATATATTATAGAGAATCTCTCCCAACTGGGAATTAACCCTTACCTAATTAGATTGGTAGCCAATTGGCTTACCAAAAGGACACACTGTCAAAGTAGGTGCCTCTACCTCTAACAGAAGACAAGTCAGCAGTGGCATGCTGCAGGGTTCTGTGCTGAGCCATTTACTGTTTGAAATGTATTACTCAGATGTCCAGGCGAACATGGACAGCCTGTGGCTGACCAAGTTCACTGATGATTGCAAACTGGGTGCAATCACTGAGTCCCCCAATGATCAGTGCCAAAGCCACAGATTAAAGTTAAACTAAAAAAAACGCATTATTATTTCCTTTGGAGAAACTGACTTCCCTGTTAATTATGCTACAGACAGCACTCCCCTAAGTATTGACCCAGTAGCAGGTGATTTGGGTACACAGGTTGACAGCAATCTGAACTTTGATCACCAAGTTTCCACAGTGGTAAGGAAATCCTTCTATGTGGCACATCTCATAATTAAATGCATCCAGATCTAAGGATGTTATAATTCCATTATACATGGCCCTCATTAGACCAATAATTGAGTACGATGCTCCCTTTTACATGTACCTCACCAGACACCTAGAACAGCTAGACAAACCTCAGAGTTTTCTCACCAAGAAAATTAAGGGCACTCAAAACAAGACCTACACAGAAAGACTGAACGCCATTTCACTGTACTCTGTCTCTTACAGGCTGTTAAGAAGTGACCTGTGCCTGGCCTACAAGGCAGCCTCTCACCCTGCCCTGGTGGAAATGCTACAGATCTTCAAATCAAATTGCATGAGGGTCACTCAGTCCAGGGATCTTGATGTAGTCTGCGACATGAACAGATCATGCTGGAGAGATATATACATCTCCCAGATACTGCCACTTCTCTGGAGCAAGCTCCCAAATCATGTGAAATAGAGCTCCTCCCTAATCCTCTTCAAACACAACCTAGATTAATGGATGGGTGACCTCAAATTCACTCCAGGGGTGGCACTCATGTCCATCATGGACAGAGACTGTCACTAATAAGTACTACAGACTCTTATCTCTGTGAACTTCACTCACCTATCCACTGACAATTGAGACAACTCGGGATAAATATGGCTAGACTCGTAACGGCTCTAGGACCGTTAGCCTAGTAACCACCTATGAACCTATGAAGCATTTTTAAAGGATGCAAAAACTGAAACTCACAAGCTTGTCATTACTTAGTCAGCACAATCTGAAACAATTTACCAGAAACCACAAAATTTAAAAGGAACAGACCAAAATATATTTCAGTTTCTTTTCTGAATAGTTCTGAACAAAGCCAAAAATAATGGAGGGCAAGAAGGGTAATAATATTATTTGATGCATTTGTTAACCAGGAAAATTCAATGGACAAAGTGCCCCTAGTAAAGGGTGATCCAGGAGTACTCTCTAGTTAACTTGATTTTCTCAAGGTCTCAAAGTATCAAATGGAGAGGAAAGGATTTAAACCCTGTATTCCTTTGATTTAAAAAAGCATTTTGTTAACATAGGTTCATAGTTTCATAGGTAAGTACTAGGCTATCGGCCCAAGGGCCTAAGTAAGCCTAACCAAAAAGGTTCCCTGGCTTACGTCACCCAAGAAAGTTAATTTCCTGTGCCCCTGTCGAGCAGAGCCACAGAAGTGATCCCTGGGGTGTATTTCCTATTTTCCATGCACTCATCAAGATTTTTCTTGAAGAGTGCTAATGAGGACCTTTACTTGACATAGATGGGTAGCTTGTTCCAGAGTATAGGTAGTCTCTGGGACAGGAATCTCTCCCTCCAGCATGTCCTGTTTATTGTGGTGACAAGGTTTTGGTCCCTAGAGCATGTAGCTCAGAGGGATTGGGATTTCTTTAGGTGTAGCATGTCCAACAGCTCTGGGTTTAACATAGCTTTATATGTTAGGCAGAGATCTCCTTGGAGTAGGCGATATGCTACAGAGTAAGCTGGAGTTTTTTGAGGTGGTTTGTGTAGGGTATCAAGAAAAAACATGCACGGAAACAACTGCACGGCTCAATAGGGAATCCAACAAAACAGAAAGCTGGGTCATGTTCTGCTGGCTCCTGTTTTCTGTTTTGGTGGTTTGTGTAGGACATCTGTTTGATGCCAGTAATCCTATTTGTGAGATACTTCTGTGGCCTTTCCAGCTGCTGCAGATGTCTTGTGAGGTACATTCCAAAAGGGGCATTGTACTCTATAATGGGTCTAATGAGTGCCGAGTAGAGGGGAACAATGACCTCTTTTTTCCTGGATGAGAACCCTTTTGTGATGCGGTGTGCCACATAGAAGGATTTCCTGACTACTGTGGTGATGTGATTATCAAAGGAGAGACAACTGTCCACCTGCGTCCCAAGGTCTCTTATCACACATTCAGAATTAAGCAGACTGCCGTTTATGTGGTAGTTCATGGGTACAGAGATTTTACCAAAGGGGATGACAATGCACATTTTGGCATTGAGCTTGATGCCATGCCTCTGACACCAGGCATCTGTCTCAGTTAGGGCCTTCTGTAGGATGTCCACATCATTTGGGGTCTCGACTATGGCTCCTAGTTTGCAGTCATCTGTGAACTTCATTAGTCAGTGGCCTTCTGTGTTAGCCTGTACTTCAGAGAAGTAGATACCAAACAGGAGAGCTCCGAAGACTGAACCCTGTGGTACTCACTTGTCACTGGTTTGAAGTCAGATTTGGGGTCTGCAATTTTTATAGTGTGGGCTCTGTCAGTGAGCCAGTTGGCAACCCATCATGTGACATAGGGATTTATACCTAATTTAGTGAGTTTAGCTATAATTCCAGAATGGGGGATGGTGTTAAAAGCCTTGTCGAGGTCAAGATAGGCTGTGTGAACCACCTTACCCTCGTCTATGGCTTTGGTGACTGCCTCAAAGAAGTCAATCAGGTTCAGAAGGCATGATCTGCCTTTCACAATCCCAAACTGGGTGGGGTCCAGAGTTTGGAGGCTACCAATGTCTTTGTTTATGAGTTCCATGATGATATGTTCCATGGTCTTGCAGACCAGGCTCATCAGGCTAATAGGGTGATAGTTCCCAGGATCAGTGGTGGCTCCCCCTCTGTGGATAACTGTTGCTGTGCACCATTCAGTGGGCACAAAGCCTGATGAGAGACTATGATTGAACATGGTGCTTAGGTGGGGAGTCAGTTCATTCTGTAGTTCATGTAAAACGCAGCCTAGGATGTTGTCCGGTCCCATGGATGTTGTGTTTTTGGTTTTAGAGAGTGCAGCTTTTACCTGCATATATGTGATTACAGGGACTCTGCATTCTTCCTGTATAGATATGGGCCCTTTAGGGGTGAGAGGGGGAAAAGTTAGCATTGAACCTATCTGCCAGGATGTTGGCAATATCAGTTGGTTCTGTAATTTTCATGCCATTTTGCTGTAAAATTAGAGCAGATCTGGGTGTTGCCATTGAGATCCTTGACATAGTTATAGAATGCTTTGTGGCTGCCCTTAGAATCAATTGCGATTTTGTTTTTGTAGCTAGTTTTGGAGGATCTTATAAAGGATCTCAGCTTCTTACTGAGGCTGACCAGGGAGCTCCTCCACTCATGGGATTTTACTCTCTTTTGCAACAGTTTCTTCCTTCTGTTGTAGAGTTTGTTTATGGCAGGGCACCACCAGATTGGCTTCCTTTTTTTGGAGGATAGTGTCTTGGTTCTGTTTGGGATAGCACGATCCATGCACTCGTGTAAGTGCTTATAGAGTGCATTTGTGTAGGATTCAGCAGTCATAACTGTATTGTCCATTTGCATGGGTATCATGAAGTTCGCCACTTCTGTCTTAAGAAGCATGAAGTTGGCTTTGGAGAAATTCTTTACCGTGGTTTCCTTAATGGTGGGTGGGGACGGGATGTGGATATCTAGGGTGATTAGCTTATGATCGGATCTGACCAACGAGGAGTTGATTTCAGGTGTGGAACACCGATCACTCATGTTGGTAATGACTAGGTCTAGGATATTGTTGCCCCTGGTGGGTGTGTGGATAAGCTGATCCAGGGCATTGGAATTTATGAATTCCAGAAAGCGTTGAACGAAGGCGTTGGTACATGAATAGTTTTCCCAGTTAATGGTGGGGTAGTTGAAATCGCCCATAATTAGGGTGTTTGGTTGAACCCTAATATTTTCCAGTATATCAAGAAAAGAGGTGTGGGAATCCTGGGGCATGGTGGGGGATCTGTAGCAAGCTACAATTTGGATTGAAGTTTTGCCCAGAGTGAGTTGCACTTGGATAACCTCGGAAGCATTATGCTGCGCAACTAGCCTGGAGGTGTGGATATCCTTAATGAATATGGACACACCTCCACGTTTGGTGTTCTGGTCTAGGTTAGATGGCCGAAAAGTGAGGTATGAGTTATAGCCTGGTAATGCAGGGGTGGTCTCTAGAGCCTTGAACCAGGTCTCAGTCACTGCACAGATACTGATGTTCTCCATTTTAAGGAGTGCCTCGATTGAGTGCATTTTGAGATTTAGACTTCTAGCATTGAGTAGCATTACCCTCAGTTTTTGCTTGCCTGTTCCTGTTATAGTGGTGAATTTGTCATTTGAACCTTGCCTAAAAAAGGCACTATAAGGGCGGTAAGAGCCTTAGCCAGTATCTGGAATCCCAGGGGAGACAGGTGCAGGCCATCTCTGGCAAAGCATCGTGGTCTGTAGATCATGTCGTCCCAGGCAGAAAGATACTGGATGCCCTTAGAATGACACCAGAAGCTTAGCCAGTTGTTGAAGTCAATCATTTTGTCCTTGTACTATGGTATCATTCTGGGTGATGGCACGATGCTACTCAGAGCTAGTGTCATACCTGCCTGGGCTACAAGATCGGAGAGTTCTTCCATGTCTCTTTTCATGTAGTCCAGGGAGGTACATCTCAGGTCATTCATACCAACATGGACAATGTCAGAGTCATATTTATACTTGTTGTGGAGTGACCTGAGTGCATGGGTTATGTGGAGGATCCTGGCACCCGACAGGCAGCTGACAATAGCTTTCTCCTTGTTTAGCCTGGTGAGTAGGACATCAGTGTGCCTGACTATAGAGTCTGCTATGACTAGTGTGCTGGGTATGTTGGTTTGCCTTATGGTCTGTGGTTTATTGGCACACTGAGTCTGTGGACAATGTGTCATTTGGGTTGTGTTGGGGGATGGAGGTTGCTGGCGTTTCTGCTTTGGAGGTCTCTATTGCTTGAGCAGATTATTATTGAGAGCCTCTGAAAATGTTTTTGTGTTTCTATGTGTGGATTTTGGTGGTGTAGGTTTAGTGGGACTATGTGATGAGTGTGGTGTGGTGCAAGTGTTTACCTTCTCCTCTTGACTTTCAAGTTCAGTATTGGTTGTGGCAGACAACTCCAAATCACTTAAAATGTTAACAGAGCAATACATGTTGCATGAAAGTACATTCTTTGAACAATGCAAAACTATAAAACTATAATTACTGGCATTATTGACTGACAGTAATCCTCAGTGATTTATCAAGAAAAAGAATTTAATGAGGGACAAGGCATGAATATGAGGCATCATGCATTGATGTTTTACAAAACTGGAAACTTATAAGTAACAAACTACTATAATTCACTGAAAAATTAACCACAGTTTTTGCATCAACTTGCATTTTCTGAACACTTGAACAAAAGAAAAAAATAAGAAACTCTAACAACAGGCATTTCTAACTGACTGTAAATGTTAGTGATTTTTAATCTTCAGTGATTATTTGGAAAATGAAGACACAAGTAAAGGTCTGGTAAGCTGGTAGCTAGCACAGAGGATTAAGGCTCTAAACTCTTAGTGAGCTGCTTCCTGTAGTCATAGGTACAGTGTTTGATTCTTTCTACCTCCATTTGCCTGACTCTAAGTATAACACTTAACTAGATAATGCTCTTGTTTGCCTCTGTACCTGGTTTAAGATATGGAAAAAAATATAGGGCATCCATCTGAGGCTAAATACTCAATGTAATTTCTGAACAATAAGAGCAGAGAGTAATCATGGTCAAATGGGGCCTCAAGCACATTAATGGACCAGACCCATACCAATATCCCATTACTTGGCAGTCACACCCCAATGGCTGTAAAATACTGTCGAAACCTCTCAGTGCACGTATTGTTTTCTTCCTTACTTTTATAATGATCACAGAGATTTGGATTTAATTAAACACATCTGTTAAAAGTTTAACAGCAAAAACAGTGGCAGACATTTGATGAACAAAACAAAATAATTTTACATTGAAAAGACTATGACCAACTGTAAATGTCTTTTCCTTTTAAACTTACATTTATTGAAAATACAGCTGGCAATCCATTAAACTGCAACAGATCTGCATAGTCAAACAGGATGTAGTGAAGCACTAATTATAGGCTATATGAAGTGTGCAAGAATTCAAAAGACAAATATGTAATGAACTAACATCTTGGGACAGCCTACTGGACCCAAGTGTGTCTTTTCATTGTCAGCCCAGGAGCACTATCTGGTAAAATGCCTTGATCAGACTCACACTAGACAAATGAAAGCTGTGGGGGAATCAAAAGCTGCACGACAGAAAACAGCTCACTAACAGCTTATAGCATTACCTCTCTACACTAAGTACCAAATAGTTGTAATCTAACACCTGTGTACCTGCAAATAAACAATTTACATTCAAAATGCACTCATAGCTAATATTTTAACATTAAACTCATAGGCTTCATGCTGTGCAGTTGATTCACAGAAAAACAAGTTCACTGTCAGTAGTGAACAAAACAAGGGACCGTATCCAAAGTACATGTCTTATACGATGAAGCCTCTGTTTACTACAATTGATTCCTTCCTTTACAGAATAACTTCTCTGGATGCAGGATACATATACACAAACATAGACACACTGACACAAATGTGACCATTAATTCCAAGCCCTTGTGTGACTACAAAAATTCAGATGTTTGCTTGTAATAAAATGAACAGATACATAAATAATGACATGGAATGTATTTCAGCTCACTCCTGTGAGAACCATACAGTGACATACCTCTCAACTATACAGATTTTTGCAGAATGTCCAGATTTTTGTCTAATATTTTTGGTCTGTTTCTTATAAAATTGTGGTTTTCTGACAAATCATTGGCAAATCACAGAGGTTTGAAGTCAGAAAATAAAGACAGATATTTGAGTTTCAGACTTCATACCGTTCAGAAAATCCATGCGAATGCACTGTTATTCTATCAACTTTATACGTTTGTAAGAGCAATATTTAAGAAGTGTCCCTTTTTTTGGACCTATGCCCCCTCCCCCCATTTTTTATGGCTTTGCCCAGATTTCTTGCTTTAAGAACTTGAGAGATATGAGCGCATCCCATTGCACACGTATCATGCCAAGCCAACCTCTTAGCTCAAGGATCAGATATAAAGATATAACAATCAAGAACAATTTTTAAATCACTCTTTTGTATACTTAAAAGTTGCATTAGCAAGTGTTGACTGGAAGACATCAAGTCTGAAAATCGCGTGCCTGACATTATTTAGCCACTGTAATCCACAATATTTTGGCAGAAAGCTACAGATGTTACAAGGGACAAACCAAAAATGATTCTCAATTTTATTGCTCAAGAATTTTGGACATAGCCAAAAACAGTTGTGGGTGGGGTGGGGGGGTGGTGGTAGGTGGACAGAGTTTAAATATTATTTTGAATTTATTTGTTGACAAGGTAAACCCCCAAGAGAAAGTATCTCTTCTAAGGGATGACCCAAGGTACTGACTGAATGACGTACTCACAGTCACACTGTAGACAAACAGAGGTGGGAGGATTCAAACTCATTACCTTTGACTACAGGAAGCAATTCATTTACAACTTAATTGCCAGACAAGTCTAATTCACTTAAAATGTTAATAGAACAACAGTTGTTGCATGGACAGCAATTTCTGAACAATAAGAACCATGAAATGCTAATGACTGAGTTACTAAAAACTTAAGTTAAGGGAGGTTGATATGGTGGATTAAGGCTCCACGCTCTTACTGAGATGCCTCAAGATTAAAAGGTTTGATTCTCTCTACTGCCATCTGTATAACTCTGAGGAAGTCAAATAACCAGAAAACCCCTTTTCTAACTAGGGCATTACACACACACACACACACACACACACACACACACACACACACACACACACACACACACACTCTCTGACTAAACTGTAGTATGCAGCAGCTCACACACACACACACACACACACACACACACTCTCTGACTAAACTGTAGTATGCAGCAGCTTTCCTTAACACACTTACTTCCTGGACACCTCCACTTCACTTAATCTTTCAAATAAAAGACATTAAAAAAACAGCTAAAGAGTCAGTTGCACTTGCTTGGTACACTCATGTACAAATTTGTGCATTTAGCTGGAAACATCAAGCATTTGTTTTAATATTCCTAGCATCAAACATTTTTTCAGGGACTGGGGCACTTGGGGGGCACACACTTTCAGAGTGGGAGCACATGCCCTGATATGCCCTCACAGAGCCTCCAATTGACATGGCCTCTATGCCTGTCCATACCCAGGCTACCAACACATCACAGATAGGACAGGTTAATGAGTGCAATATTGATCAAGGAAGTGTGCAGCCCCCAGTAGAAAGATGTCAGAATCTGCCCCAGCACTCATGGACAGAGGGGTCCACTCGGGGGGGGGGGGTGATAATGGTGCTCCCTGGACACTTGACGATCACCCTCCGCTGAGCTTGGGATATCAGTTGCTGCAGCCAAACATATGGACAAAGCCAATATGGAGACAAAGGCTAGCACCACCACAACCATACTGGAGATAATAAGGGTGATGCAGAGTGTGCTTTATGACCTATGGGAGTGCATGTCCTATATGTGTGATTCCTTGTATGGAGTCAGTCACACACTTGAATGTATAATGTCTTCTCTGGCTTACCTGTGGGGGGAGGGGGGCAAGGGTCCAGCCACAGAGGCATTTAATTGCTACATCCACAAATGCTAGCTGATATAGCCATGTTCATCTGAAATCCCACAGCAATGCTAGCACTTCCACTTTCAAGAGAAGCTGAACTAGTTGATGCTGCCATTGTCATGGCAGTATGTCTCATAGTAAACATCACTTAAGTCCACAGCAGCACATCAGTGTCTAGCCAAGGTCATGGTACATCCAGTACTATTCCTGATAGAGAGTTCTCATGGGCAGAGACAAGGACAGGATGCTGAATCCTCTGCATTGCATGCTCTGAACCAAGCAACAGCGCTACAACCAGTGTTGAGGTTGTGCCCCTGCAGACCCACACTCCCACCATTACAACCCCCAGTGCATCACACACTAACACTAGCCATTCTCAATATTAATAGCCCCCCCCCTCCATCACAGACATTTTGCAGGTGCTTTCATTCCACTCAGAATACACATTGTTCACTAGGAAAGACATGCACTCTTGTGTTCTCTTCTCCACATGTGCAAATAATGATAACTGAATCCCGCTCTTTGTACTTTATTACTTGATAGGTTGATGTCTGATGCAAAGCATGGCCAGCCTATGCATGATTAAACACAGACTGATGTTAGTTTTGCATGCCTCTTTGCTAGTGCCACAGTTTACTGTGCCTGTGTCCATCTGGCATAAACATCGCCTACTGCTGGTTCCTCCTCTTGCTCCTCATTTGACTAGGCCATACTGCTCTTTGCCTAGTATGGCACCTGCTGGGATCTAATATGTCTGAGAAGGTTTGCATGCTTCCTAGAGTATGTAGCAATAGTGGCAGTGATTGAGCTACAAAAGGGCTTAGGAGCTCCAAAGAGAGTGAAGAAATCCACTAAAGCATCTACTCTCACCTCTAATTGAGTGTTTGTGGTCTGGCAGTAGTTGACACCTTAGAAGGGAACAAATGGCCTGGTAGACTCTCACCCTGTTTATGGCACAGCCAGTACACCCCTGAGTTAAGAAAAAATGGGTTGAAGGACTCTTACATTCCCCAGGGGTCCTTACTGTGTTCATACCAGTACCTCAGAAAGAGGAATGAATGGGTAAATTGGTTGTAGTCAAGTAGAGTGGTTAAAAGAAAACAAAATCATGCAGCACCCATGTGACATTTCAGGTAAACCTAGAGAAAGATGAAAAATACATATGGTGTCATATTATGGACTGGTGTACTTAAAAAGACCGTCTATGGAAGTGCAGTCTATTTCTGTCAGTAAGCAGAAGTAATGTAAACTGTCCAATGCCATGCAATTTGTTGATTTTATAAAATAAAATGCAAGCTTTAGAATCACTCAAGAGCAGACAGTTGGAACAAAATAAATACTTTGATTGAGGTGGAAATAATCATACTAGCACTGTAAAAGACAAACCCCCGGATTCACAAATCCTCCATGTAAGACTAAATAAGTCTTAATCAAAGGCTGCAGTTGAACGGTATGACGTCAGCGTGCTATGACTATTCATGACATGAAAGCACTCTGACTCAACCCCAAGTCCAACACAGACCATGCAGGCAAGCAGGGGGCGTGTCCGACTGGCAAGCAGTGTAAAGGTCTACTCCCCTGCAAGTGTGTGAAAAAACAAAATGTCAACACACAAGAGCGAGTCCGCTCAAATGTCCATGTACCCAACACCACACTCCCTGACATTGTAAACCCCCAGCACAGTTATAAAAAGTAAAACATAATTTTTTTTGATAATTGCCAATATAGCTGCCTGTATTTGCGGGTGTGTGCGCGGGTGTGCCCATTGCTTAGCTGCAGTTAGCAATCACAACATGGAAGAGCATAATAAGGAATGTTTATGCAAATTGTGCCAAATAGTAATAGCGTAGTGTTAGAGTGTTTGCACAAAGAGGAGGCATTCATGGTTCGAGTCCCACCACCCCCCTTCCTACTTTATGTTTCAAATTAGTATATGAAATAAATCCTGACCTATATGATTAAACTTTTACTAAAAAGCACCACCCCCCTTCCTACTTTATGTTTCAAATTAGTATATGAAATAAATCCTGACCTATATGATTAAACTTTTACTAAAAAGCATTGAAATGGCTTATATATAAGTGAACAAAATTTATATTTATAAAGGAACCTGACATATAATTGCCTGCAGTTAAACTACGCTTAACCCAATGCAATGTAGTTGCCCATAGCTAACTTGCGCTTTACCCAGCGCAATGTAGTTGCCTATAGCTAAATCACACTTTACCCAGTGCAATATAGTTGCCCATAGCTAAATAGCGCTTTATCCAGCACAATCGGTTTGTGCACCATGCCAACCAGCACACCGTCGGGCAATGTAGAGCAAAGTTGCTTAAACACAGCCACGCCCCCTAACCTGTCTGGACAGTAGTAAAATAAAAAGCAATGATAAGGTTTAAACCCAGGACACTGTGCACCATAATCAAAGTACTGAACCACTAAGCCACGACAGCTTAGGGTAAACATCCACTGTTAACATATATATCGTAATAAATGTTAGATTAACCATTGCTAAGCAGGTCTGCAGTCAGCCGAGAATATTCAAAAATGGCCAATCACAGAAAAGTGCAGGAAATGCGGCATATTTAAGCTGCATAAGTGGGAATACTCGCCATAACTGATTGTAGCTCCCACCTGCAGTTAGAATGTCTGGTGCTGGAGAGGGTACACGCTTTCGAGCACAACGCTGGGGCATCGAGGAGTCAAGATACATGGTTTGGCTCCTAGTCCATCGGCATGAGACTCAACTCCTGCAGGGCCAGTTCCAAGGAATGGAGTATAAGGCAGAGGCTAGGAACCGGTTGGCTCATTAACTCACCAGTGCCACAGGCATCCCTCGGACTGGTGAGCAGGTCTGTCACCACCATGCAGACCTGAAGAGATGGAAGCAGGAGCTTCTGAACCAGTGGATCCAGGAGGCCCGTCATATGCATGATGCCCTACTACTAAGTAGGTAGCCATGGAATGCAGTATGTAAGACAAGCTAATATAGTCTAAATAATGAATAGGTATGTCTCAATATCCCTTTATTTACTCCACAAATGCAGGTGCTCGTGCTATGAATCAGCAAGCCTATACAGATAGTCTGCTAAGGCTGCACCACCAGGCAGGTTAGTAAATATTCTGCATGTATTGTTACATGATATATGTGAGTGAGCATGACAAAAGTGTTTCAGCCCAATAATACAGCAATAAAATGTCCTGAATAAATCCTCTGCATGCACTGTTATATAACAAATGTCAGTGAGCCAGAAATACAGTGTACTAACCCACCAATCAAGGTAAAATAAATCAAATACTATCCCTGCATGTACTGTCATAACATATAAGTGAGCAGGCCTGAAAAAGAGTGTTGTAACCTATCAAGAAAGGTATAATATGCCCTGAATATGTCTTCCGTATGCACTGTAATAACAAGTAAAGGAGAGAGCCTGTAGAAAAGAGTGTTCAATGTAATTAATAAAGGTATAAAACTTGGAGTGTGTCTGTGTCACTTACTTTGAAACGTTGTTGTACCCTTGCAATAAAAAATAGTACTGTTGTATTAGGTGCTGTCAACCCACAGTTGTGCAGTTCCATAGGAAGTGGGTGAAGGAAGTGGCAGTAGCTGTGAAGCATAAAACATTCATTCCCTGAATAAATCCTCTGCATGTACTGTTACATATCATAAGTCAGATAGCCAGGAATAGAGTGTAGTAATCCATGAATAAAGCAAAGACATGTCTGGAATACTATCTCTGCATGCACTGTCATAGAAAAAAAGTGAGTGAGCCTGAAAAACAGTCTTGTCACCTATCAATAAAGGTATAATATATCCTGACTACGTCTACTGTATGCAGTGTAATGTCAAATAAAGGAGAGAACCTGTAGAAAAGAGTTTTAATGTAAATAAGAAAGATATAATACCTGCAGTGTGTATGTGCCAGTTACTCAGAAATGTTGTTTTACCCTTGTAGTGAAGAAATGTTACTGTTGTATTAAGTGCTGACAAGCCCCAGTAGTGCAGTCCCATATAAAGTGGATGTAGGAAGTGCCAGTAGCTGTGAAGTATGTAACAGTCCTCAACAGTTGTGAAATGGCTGACATGCATAGGTAAATCTGGCACACAAGTAGCCTGTCAAGGTGTTCCCCAGAAATGTTAGTGTGCTATCTGAAAAGTAGGGTTGTGTAGAAAACAAGTGAAAAAGGCACGTGAACACATCCAGATGTGCAGATACATAAACAAGTAAATTTAACACAAGTATGTAGCAGTAACATCTGCATCTTGGACAGTTACTAGGCCAGATATAGGTCAGGTATATAATGAAGTAGCCAAACCCATAACACAATCAAATGCATGTTGCCTAGTGTAATAATACATGTAGGGGATATACACCTGCAGTCGATAGGAATGCAGTGCACAGTTAAAGTACTAATAAGAGGTTAATGGAGATTTCTTTTTGCACCCTACTCCATGTGCATAAACAATGCAATTCCACACCTCAATGGTTATGTCTAATCTCATAACATTTGTTGGGACATATGTCCTATTGTTATATAAAATCTACATTTACTTTGATGCATGTCCCCTGTTAAAACACCACAATCTCGGTGGCCTGTTGCCACCAATCATCATTGCTTGCTGTTGTAATGTCCTCTGTCGTTCAAAATATGCATGTGTTATGCTTGCTGTTCAACTGTTGTAACCCTGGTGTGTTGGGTTAATGGGAATATTACAGCATGCTGTTACAACTAACTTGGAATGCTGTTGCCTATGTTGTAATTAAACACAACTAATCACAGAACACATGGGAAGGCCGGTCCCAGCAGACCCACCTGTCCCTCCTCAGCTGGCAGTTGCACCTGGCACCAGCAGAACTGGTGCCCAGCCCGGGCCACCCTCCTCCGTTGGACCTGTGCCAACTTTGGGTGGAAGCACTGTAGGGGATGGGGCCTGCAAGCGTGGGTGGAGAAGGGCCTCCTGTCACCCTCTGAACGGTCTGGGTTGTGGTGCGTAGGGAGCTCCAGTGTTTAGTCACTGATCCCCTACACCAGCTCGAGGCAAGAGTGGCGCGACTCACGGGTGAGCCTGCTCCTCCTACGCAGCCCCCAGCACAGCAACCCTTGGGTCTGTGAAGGTCCAGTGGTGACTGCCCATGGTTGGGGATCTCAGTCCCACTTTTACCATCTATGGGCTCATGAGCTTGCGATTTCCAAACATCCGTCCCCGTCAATTGTGTTCACCCACCCCATGTGTCATACTCCGTCCCTGTATATGTCTTGTTTGTCTTGTCTGTTTACCTACCCAACCTACCTCCCCAAATATACCTACTTCCTTTACCTCACTTTCCACTCTCCCCTGAAAGAAAAAAAAAAAAAGGGCAATCTGTACCCGCAAAATAATTACACCCCATACATAGCTGCCCATTTTGCACACATGTCCGCTGGACATGTAAACTGATAATTATAATTGGCAGTACAACAATCTTTGTTGTCCTCACCCCTCTCTCAGGTGTGGAAGGTTTCAAATTTCACTCCAGATTTGCAACATATGCACAGCTGTTGCTGGTAAAGAAATGGGCAGCTATGGACCTTCTCTACACCTGTCCTGTACATCCTGAGCTTGTTTTCCTACTGTCTTTCCCTCTTTGTGCCCGATTTTTCACCACTTTCCTATCTCCCCATTTTCTTTTCTTTCAAAGAAATTAGCACGGGGGTTAGTGGGAGTAAGCACTTTTAAGCAGTAGTAAGCTGGTTTAAGAGAATGTGCGCATGTGTGCGCTTAGCTAAGCATCGCTAAACATCACACAAACCCTCGCAAACCTGCTTACAGCTGTTTAAAAGTGCCTTAGTCACTCTAGGTCAGGGCCCTTGTTCTGCTCAGCAGCAAAATGTTTGTCAGTCCCGAACCCCAGACCTTGGACACATAAGACTGCAACAAGTACCACTAAGCCACAACAGATATGCAGTTACTTGGTGCTGCAAAAAATATATCATGCATTACAATGAGTGAATGTAAAGGAAAAATAGGAAGGCCACAACACAAAGCCTGTTCTATGGATCTTTACCAGCAATTACTGTGGGATTGCATTACATGAGTGTGATGTGAGAAGCAGCCAATCAAGCAGAAAATAATGTTGCAGAGGCACTTTACAACTCCCACACAGTATCATAGCATCACAAACACTGGCATATCTGAATGGGGCAGAGGCCATACCTCCTAACTCAGTCAACTTTCCAGGGATGTCCCTGATTGTGAAACATATTTTAGCTGTGTCCCTCAGAATCCCTCAGAAAAGTACTGACAGTATCTGTCTGCCTGGGATGACATGATTGACAGACCACGATGCTTTGCCAGAGATGGTCTGCACCTGTCGCCCCTGGGATTCAGGTTACTGACTAAGGCAAGCATGCAAAATCTGAAGGTAATGCTACTCAATGCTAGAAGTCTAAACCTCAAAATGCACTCTCTCGAGGCACTCCTAAAAATGGAGAACATCAATATCTGTGCAGTAACTGAGACCTGGTTCAAGGCTCCTGAGAGCACCCCTGCAATACCAGGCTACAACTCTTACCACACTTTTCGGCCACCAAACCAGGACCGAAACACTAAAGGTGGAGGAGTGTCAATATTCACCAAGGATATTCACACCACCAGGCTAGTTGGCCAACACAATGTGTCTGAAATTCAATGCAACTAACACTAGGTAAGACTGCAATCCAAATTGTAGCTTGCTACAGATCCCCCACCATACCCCAAGATTCTCACTACACCTTTCTAAACATACTGGAAAATATTAAGATAGAACCAAACACCCTAATACTGGGTGATTTTAACTACCCTGCCATTAACTGGGAAAACTACTCATGTCCCAACACCTTTGCGCAATGGTTCTTGGAATTCATAAATTCCAACGCCCTGGATCAACTAATCCATAGTCCCACCAGGGGCTCCAATATCCTAGACCTGGTCATTACCAACATGGGAAATCAATGCTCCATACCTATGGTCACCCCCTCGTTAGTCAGGTCTGACCATAAGCTAATCACCCTTAACATCCACATCCCACCCCCACCCCCCAGTAAGGAAACCTCCTTAAAAAACTTCTCCAAAGCCAACTTCATGTTACTGAAGTCAGAAGTGACATACTTCACAACACCCACGCAGACAGGATCTGGAAGTTCGACTGCAGAATCCTACACTAAGGCACTGTATGAGCACATCCTCTCATGCATGAATCGCGCCATCCCAAATAGAACCAAGAAGCTCTTCTCCAAAAAAAGGAAGCCAATCTGGTGGTCCCCTGCTATAAACAAACTATACAACAGAAGGAAGAAACTGTTGCAGAAAAAGGAAAATCCCAGGATGCAAAAAACTCTCTCACCAGCCTCACTAAGAAGCTGAGATCCCTCATAAAATCCTCAAAAGCTAGTTACGAAAATAAAATTGCCAAAGATTACAAAGACAACTACAAGGCATTCTATAGTTATGTCAAGAATCTAAATGGCAATGCTCAGATCTGCTCTGAACTACAACAGAATGGCATTAAATATACTGATCCCAAGGATATTGCCAATATCCTGGCAGATCGATTTAGTGCCAACTTCACTCCCATCTCACCCCGTAAAGGGTCCATCTCAATACCAAAAGATTGCCAAATTCTGATAATCACAGTCACACAGGTAGAAACAGCACTCTCCAAAGCTAAGAATACAGCATCCATGGGACCAGATGACATCCGAAGCTGTGTACTACATGAACTACAAAACGAACTGGCACCCCACCTAAGTGACATGTTTAATCATAGCCTCACCTCAGGCTTCGTGCCCACTGAGTGGTGCACAGCTACAGTTATCCCGCTCCACAAGGGAGGATCCACCTTGGATCCCAGGAACTACTGTCCCATTAGTCTGACAAGCCTGATCTGCAAGGGCACGGAACGCATTATCATGAAACTTATAAACAAAGACATTGGCAACCTCCAGACAGTGGACCCCACCTAGTTTGGGTTTGTGAAGGGCCAATCTTGTCTCCTGAATCTGATTGACTTCTTCGAATTGGTCTCCAGAGCTGTGGACGAGGGTAAGGAGGTCCACACAGCCTATCTGAACCTCGCCAAGGCCTTTGACACCATCCCCCACTCTGGAATCATAGATAAACTTACTAAGCTGGGCATAAATCCCTACATCACTCGTTGGGTTGCCAACTGGCTTACTGACAGAACCCAGACTGTAAAAGTAGCCAACTCCAACAAGTGACAAGTGGAGTACCTCAGGGTTCAGTCCTGGGACCACTCTTGTTTGGCATCTACTTCTCTGAAGTACAGGCCAACATTAAGGGACTCTGGCTAACAAAGTTTGCAGATGACTGCAAACTGGGAGCCATTATGGAATCCCCAAATGATGTGGATATTCTACAAAAGGGCCTTACAGAAACAGATGCCTGGTGCCAGAGCCATGGGCTCAATCTTAATGCCAAGAAATGTATAGTCATCCCCTTTGGAAAAAAACATGTACCCATGTACTAAACATCGAAAGTGTGATGAGAGAGTCAGCAACACAAGTGGACAGTGGTCTCACTTTCGATAACCACATTGCCACGACAGTCAGGAAATCCTGCTACGTGGCACACCTCATCACTAAGGGCTTTTCATCCAGAAAAAAGGAGGTCATTGTCCCACTGTACTCATCCCTCATTAGACCCATTATAGAGTATAATGCCCCATTTGGTATGTACCTCACAAGACATCTGCAACAGCTGGAAAGGCCACAGAAATACCTCACTAAAAGAATCACAGGCCTAAAGCAGATGCATATGCTGACCATCTAAAAAAAACTCCATCTACACTCTGTGGCATATCGTCTACTCAGAGGCGATCTCTGCTTAACATACAAGGCCATGTCAAACCCTGAGCTGTTGGACATGCTCCACCTAAAGAAATCCCAATCCCTCAGAGCCACACGCTCCAGAGATCTAAACCTTATCATCACATTGAACAAAACATGCTGGAGGGATAGGTTCCTGACCCATAGACTCCCCATACTCTGGAATAGACTGCCCATACATGTCAAGCAGAGCACCTCACTGGCCCTCTTCAAAAGGAACCTTGATGATTGGATAGGAGATAGGAAATGCACCCCGGGTATCATGTCAGTCACCCTGCTAGACAGAGGTCCAGAGAAGTAAATATTGTGGGAAAAAATTTCCAGGGAATTGTTATGGCTAGGCTTGCATAGGTCTTAGGGCCGATAGCCTAGTACCAACCTATGAATCTATGAACCTACACTATGTCACATACCACCTACCCAGAGGCTACCCCTGGCCAACATACAAAGCTATGGCAAACCCACAGGTGTTGGACGTGCTCCATGTAAACAGATGGAACACCAGACAAGATACACACTCTACTGATCAACACCTTGTAATGTAAAAAGCAGAACATGCTCGACTGGCACATCATCATCACAGACACATACCATACTGTGGAACCAAGCACCTATCAACAGCATATGAAGGTCCTCATTAGCAGTTGCCATCAATAACCATAATGATTGCATGTGAGATAGGAAACACAACCTAGTAATCACCCCTGTGGCTCTGCTTGACAGGGGCACAGGAACCTACATTACATGTGTGTTGTAGTGCAGGGTACCAAATGTCTAGGCTTCCATAGGCCCTATGGATAACAGCTTATCATCTACCTAGAACATGATACACACACGCATGTACCTGTTGCAACACATGCTTTGTGAGGTTGACTGTGTGTGATGGAGAATGTGTATGTGAATGTGTCAATGATGTGTATATGTGTGATAGCCTAGTGGGAATCTGTGTATACCATCGTATGTAGTGTTGTAGCTCTAATCCCATCTAAAGGTCCGTATGCTTTTGCCAGGCAGGAAAATCACTATGGCATACGTTGTGACATAGTCCCATTTTGTCGAATGGAGTGTGCCTTTGCAGGCTAAAGCAGTACATGTATGCTTATTGATTGTTAACACTAGTGAATACAAGTCACGTATGGACTATAGTACTACCTGAAGCTGTATGCCTCAACTGCACAGTATGGTTTATATCCACATGGCTTGGTAACACACTTTTGTTTGTTACCTGTAGTCCTCACACATCACATACCTCAGGCATGAGGTTATGTATGTGCTGACACACAGTAATATATGGTACACAGGTAACTGTAATCTGGGTTGCCATACCCTTGTGTCTAGTAGGTATGTCTGATGTGTGTGTGTATGCCTGTAACATGGCCTGGGTGGTATGTGTGTCACAGGATATAGGTGAATATATATCAACATGTATAGTGTAGTACAGCAGTATGCCACCTATAGTGGTGAATGTGCACATATGTTACTGAGGGGTTTGCTATCAGCAAGTAGTGTGGTGCACTGCTAGTACCGTAACCATACTGTACAAAGATTTAAATGGATGACAAATGTCTGTATGCATTAGCTTCATATACACCTCCTGTGGCTAGGTGTTGCATTGTGTCACATACAGTGTGCCATGTACTGTTGTATAGTTCTACATACTGGTTTAACTTTGTGGCTGTGCAGAACATGGTTTGGTATATAGCATGTGCCAGGCACTGTCAGGCAGTTGTGGTCTTAGCAGTCATATGTGTTATTAAAAGTGTGTATCTGCTGACAGCCAATAGGTTGCTATATATGGCATGTCATTGATGTCTATACATTAGAATGTTGAGTGTGCAACATGGCTTTTTCACAATTACTGTTTAATTGTCTTCCAGGGTTATGGCACACAACAGAAAGCCATCCTATACCTCTGAGGAGGAGGACGTTATCAGAGATGCACTCATCCAACATTATAATCTACTGTTTTCAAGATCCTGCCAGGACCAGCATGTTTGCACTGCACTGTGGTAGGATGTTGTCCATTGGGTGAATGATGTAGGCATGCATAACCGGACTTATGAGCAGGCACACCATCACTGCAGCAATTTAATCAGACATGACCGGCAGCATGCCTCCAATGTCTACAGACAACAGCTTGCGACAGGTGGTGGTGCTGCCACACACCCCCCCTCACCAGAGTGGAAGAGCTGCTCCTCAGTGTGGTGGCTATTGGCCAACCGGTACAGCACACCTGTGTCATCATGGAGGCCGGAGTCACCCAGCATAGCGACAACGAGCATGCAGGTAACATGGCATATCCGTAGACCACTGTTATCCCAAGTGTTATAATATGCATTAATCAGATGTGTACTGTGTATGCAGAATATGTGGAGCCTGGTGTCATGCAATACTTATAATTCAGGACATTATCTGTATGCCTGTGACTGTCACCCCATGTACTACTGTATAATTGCAGACTCACAGCAGCAATGCCATAGTTGTTGACACTGACATACTGTCTCATATCCTTGCATGTCCCTCTGGTGTGATAGCAACACAGAAGACCCATGCTGGTGAGTGGGCTGCAGTCAATATAGCATATAACATGTGCATGTCATAGGAGAGTTGTAGGCCATATACACATGTTAAACACCTACACATAGTGCATGCCCTGCATGTTCTCTGTGTGACTATGCACTTCCCAGTGACATGAGTAGCTGACCCATACACATGCAACACACAGAGCATCACAAACAAGTGGGGTACACTGTAGTGGACATTGTATAGGCATAATCAATACACATGCACACAACATACACCACTTTGTCATATGCAGTATGTGTTAATGTGATACACATTGCATATGTAGACACCTGCTGTAAGGTCGTACTCCAGTATCCCATATGTAATCAACACAGCACACTTACTATATCTGGGGATAAAGGCCTATCATGGGGCAGTGTGACATGCGTCAACACACAACAAAGTCATGTTAGGCAATGCTCCCTATTGAACACCTGACATGCCCATGCAGTGACTGTCTGTGAACTGTTTAATGTAGCCAAAGTGGTGCAGGTCAGGTACAGCAAGATAGTTGCCAGTGTGACATGCATCAGTGTCCTTGAGTGACCACATGATGCTGCCTGATGATGGCTCATGGTACTACACTACATCCAGTTACAGTACCTGCAGTACTACACATAGCATTCATTGTTAGACACTTGACAGTTGTATGCATCCAGACATGGTTTGCATACCTATGAGTGATGGTGCACAGGACATTGGAAAGTGTTTCAGACTTGCAGTGCAATGTTGTGTCCATGTACACATTGTCTACCAGGGTGAGGGCAATAAGTGAACACACATGCATCGATGGCATGTATACTGTTAACTACAAGGACTCTCTACACTCGCACTGCATGCTGTCGAGCAACACACATCCTGCATGCTGACACGTGTGAGATGACTCTTTGTCTTATGATACTGTACTCCACCATCAACCACTAACGACTATGTTCCATATTGCTGTTGGTGCGTGTGTGTCAACTTGGATGTGTAGAGTATTAGTGTGCATGAATGCATGTGTGCATTTGTTCATGTGTGCATGTGTGCATGTGTGCATGTGTTCATGTGTTCATGTGTGCATGCGTGCATGTGTTCATGCGTTCATGTGTTCATGTGTGCATGTGTGCATGTGTTCATGTGTGCATGTGTTCATGTGTGCATATGTGCATGTGTTCATGTGTTCATGTGTTCATGTGTGCATGTGTGCATGTTGTCTCCCTCTCACAGGTGCTGAGGTAATGTTGGATGGGTGCAGCGGGGAACCTTAGGTCACTGCCACTAATAGTGACCATGATGATACATGCGTAGTGGCACAGGCATGTTTGACAGGGTCTGTCATTGGTCCACCAATCGACAGTACACAGCTTTCTGCCCCATCTATATGCACATACATACTGCCATTACATCCCTCAACACCAATGGCCTTAGGTGAGGAACAGCATATGGTAGGCATTGACCAGGAAAGTGTGGTATCCATGGCACATGCAACCCCACACAGCAGCCATGGCCAGACACATGGAATGGTAATACATAGGCATATGTCCAGGGGTTCTTGTGGGAGCATCGCTGGCCGTAATGCCCCTGGCAGGCATGCCTGCACAGGTCTCACAACCTCAGGTATGTTCCAGGCTGTGATGCAAGCACAGACATGTATGGAATGGTACACCAGGCAGGGACTAAGGGCGCAGAGGGCTCATAACACTGCAATCAATGACAGTATCCGTGAACTTGCCAGTGCCATCCGCAATTACACCAATGTCATTGATAGACATTGGTGGGAGACACTAGATGTCCTCCACAATGTTATGTCCATGTGCCAGGACAGTGCAGGATGGCTGGGATGTTGACGTGGACATATGCCAGCAACATCCTCAGCTGGCAGCCGTCGCAGATGACACCCAAGTGCCAGCCGCTCCAGTAGTGCCAGTACCAGCCCCAGCAATGTTGTAGCTGGGCTGTCGGTAGACCGTCCAAGATGACCATGTGCAAGTGGCTCTGGCCAGTCCCAGCAGGGACATGGGTCCAGTCAACATCTCTCTGCCTCTGACGATAGTACTCAGTCTGGCTTAGTACCCGATACAGTCCGTGTCACCCCTGGCCAGCACAGGTACTGTGTCCTTGGCCGGAGACAGTGATCTGTACAGCTTGGCAGGTACAGTCTGTGGCTGTCCCACAAACTCCTGTATTTGGCAACCACAAAGGGGGTACTGTGTGCATGCAGACACACACACCTACTACCAACATGTAGGGCTAACACATACACACACATATCTCATCAACACTGACCCATACTGTACTGTTTTCCCTCACACACACACACACACACACACACACACACACACACACACACACACACACACACACACACACACACACACACACACACACACACATACACACACACACATACATGTTGATTGGATGGGTCATTGTCGGGCTCTGGAAAACAATCACACACCCTGTGCATGTGATGAAACTGTGCCACCTCCTGTCATCCATGACATTGATGCAGGAATAGGATAACATAGTGCTGATGCACAGGGTGACCTACTAGCAGTGTAGCAATGTTAGCATGTTGTGAAAGTAATGGGTAATGATATCTTTGTAGGTGTATCTGAGCAGGCATGATGCATCCCAGCAGTGATTATCAATTTTGTATTGTATACACCAGTGTTAACTCCAAACATGGATTGTCCACACATGTGCCAGTTGGCTGATGTGTGTGGTACTGGCAGCATGTGTCGTTGAGTGGATGTAACATCTATGATGTGTGCTGTACAGATTCCAAGGTGTACATTTGTGAACATGGTGAAGGTGCACTGTTTGCATGTATGTGCATGGTTGGCACATGTGAAGGGTGACATGCCCTGTATTACACATTGTTAATACTTCATATTTCCTATTGCTGTCCAATATGCATGTCACTACACATATGTCACAACTTGGGTACACATGTGTGTATGACATGGTATGACACTATGTTGTGTGTGATACTGTTGATATCGGTCATTGGTTTGCATTCTGGTAGTGGACATAACTTCAACAGCCTGATTTTAACCAATCGTTACATGATGTCTTGACAACTGACACACAGCTGTAGGATACACAGCAGCATTATAATCTTTCTGGTTTTGTACTATACCAGTTACCAGTGGTAATGACCACCACACATTCCCGTGACCACTCCTGTTTGGCATGTGTCCGTCCTAGGTACACACAGACACACTAGAAATATGTACATCCACATCTGGTGATGCATACAGTGGCCTACAAAGCATTCCCCAGATTAGACACCTATCTTCCACGAGGGTATCATACAGACACATACCTGTTGACAGACCCATGTTGTGAAGCTATGATCCAACAGCAGCATAGTCATCCACATTTGCTACACATAGTATCCTGATTGTACCACATTGGTAGTAGCACACAACGTGTAGCAGGGGTACCAATGTGTACAGACAGCCACATGTGATTTCATCTGTCCTTTGATATCCACATCCCCAAAGCTATGCTGATGTCCCTCAGTGTATCACATAAGTAATAGGGTGTCTGTATGCATATACACAGGGTTGTTGTATACCTACCATGAATGGCCATTATTGACAGACTGTGTTGTGTTTGGGCATGTCTGTCATATGCCACAGGCATACACGCACACTCACACTATTCTATAACAACTGTCATATGTGTGTGTGACACAGATAACCTAGGGCACAGCTCACTACAGTGGCTGGACTTGTCACATACATACATATGTGAGCTACGGTCCATGAAGCAGCAGCAAAAACTGTCAATGGTAACAGATGTAGTTGTGTTGACAGCAGGCTTCACACCTATGATGTGAATGAGGTCACATGTACATATATGTCTTGTCCACACAGTTACCAATTTAGGTCACGTACATATGTGTATTTGCCACACAGATACGTGCAGTGTGCAATGCACATACTGTTGTTTTACTGATATGTCATACAGTAGTAGAAGCAAAACACACAACACTTTGTTTAACAGTGTTACACACATACACACACTCAACAATTGCAGGATTCAAAACCTTACCTACCTATGTCATGGTACTAGACACATATGCATTACCACTATGCACCATATGCTTTAATGGGAGTTTTCATTTCCACTGCTGTTTTTGTGGGATTCTGATAACATCAAACTGGCCAAAGGGGTATTCACCTTTTTCAATGTCTCAAAAAAGGCCACTCCTCTCATAGGATTACACACACAAATCCCCCCCACACACACACACACACACACACATTCACAGGATTCAAACCCCTAGCTAACTATGTTATGATGTTAGTGAGATACACATTAACACGATATGCTATTTATTTTACTGGGAGCGTTTATTTCCAAAGCTGTATTTGTGGGATGCTGACATTATCACACTTGGCAAAGAGGTATTCACCTCTCCTAATGTGTTTCCACAGTCTCCAAAAAGGCCACTCCTCTTAAAGGCAGTCTCACGCATACACATTCACACTCAGCATTTGCAGGATTCAAACCCCTACCTATGTTATGACACTAGTGAGATACACATTAACACAACATTGTTTTTGCTTTAGTGGGAGCATTCATTTCCAAAGCTGTACTTGTGGGATGCTGACATTATCAAACTTGGCAAAGAGGTATTGACCTCTCCTAATGTGTTTTCCCAGTCTCCAAAAAGGCCACTCCGCTCAAAGGCAGTCTCACACATTCATATGGAGAATTTGTAGGATTCAAACCCCTATTTAACTATGTTATGACACTAGTGAGATATGCATTAACATGACATGCTATTTGCTTTACTGGAAGCGTTTATTTCCAAAGCTGTATTTGTGGGATGCTGATGTCATCACACTTGGCAAAGAGGTATTCACCTCTACTAATGTGTTTCCACAGTCTCCAAAAAGGCCACGCCTCTCAAAAGCAGTCTTACACACACAAATTCATACTCAGCATTTGCAGGATTCAAACCCCTACTTAACTATATTATCACATTAATGAAATACGCATTAACACGACATGCTATTTGCTTTAGTGAAAGCATTTGTTTCCAAAGCTGTCTTTGTGGGATGCTGACATCATCACACTTGTCAAAGAGGTATTCACCTCTCCTAATGTGTTTCCTCAGTCTCCAAAAAGCCACTCCTCTCAAAGGCAGTCTTACACACACATTCACCGGATTCAAACCCCTACCTAACGATGTTATGACACTAGTGAGATATGCATTAACATGACACGCTATTTGTTTTACTGGGAGCATTTGTTTCCAAAGCTGTATTTGTGAGATGCTGACATCATCACACTTAGCAAAGAGTTATTCACTTCTTCTAATGTGTTTCCACAATGGCCCCTCCTCTCAAAGGCAATCTTTTACACACACGCAGCAATTGCAAGATTCAACCCCCTACCTAACTATGTTCTGACACTAGGGAGATACTCGTTAACACGATGCACTACATGCTTTACTGTGCGGTTTCACTTCTCATGCTATATTTGTAGGATGCTGACATCATCAGATTGGACATGGTAATGTGTGTGCACTTAGTGTTATGCAATCACAGGAATGAACCTTGTGGGTCAGCAGGTGTGAACATCTTGAACAGGAATCCACAATTCATAGCTTGTGTGAAATATCTGTGGACAAATTACCATTCCTTCATATGACATATTCATGCATGGATTGTTGGTTTTGTGGATACAACATGTGTCTGTGATGTTGGTAAAGGGCTATTCAAAGTCTATGTGGGACCTGTGTTGCTCCTTTCAGTGATGTATGTCCTGGGTGGCTTCCTTGCAAGAAATCTAGCAGGTTTGGTGAACATGATGTGCTCATTAACATACCACAGATGTTTGGGTTGTATGTTTGTTGGTTTACAATAGCTCTGTTCCTGACTGCAATCATGATGGACTCCATGGACTAGCAGTTCGGACTTCATAGGCTTATAGGACTATAGTTCCCATGGTCTGTTGTGCACCAACACTTGTGGGTTGTGCCACATGTTGCTGTAACACATTCAACAGTGTAAGATCCTGTAGAGAGTGTGAGGCTCAACAGACTGTTCAGGTGCAGAGTCTGTTTGTTCTGTTGTTCACTTATGACACATATGGGGAAACAATGTTATCCATATGATGGGATTCATTTGGCTTTCAGAGGAGCAGTTTACACATTCTACATGTGATATCTCCTGGTATGATGATAGGGCCTTTTGTCACTGGGAGGTGGGTATGTATGTATGGGCCTGTCTGACAGGATGTCGACATTGTCAGTCAGGTACAGTTGACCCTGACTCAGGACATATATGACTGTACATTGATATTTCTGACATAGCTGAAGGAGGTGTAATGTTCCTGTCTGTACTCCTTCACAGATTATCTTTCCAAAGCAACAACAAACCTGAACACTAATCTCCTGTTATACTCTTTTGCACACTTCACACACTACTAATCCTTTGAGATCAGTTGACAGTGTATGTCATTATATCTGGCATGTCCAAAGATCGGTTTCACTTGTACTCTCCAGTCCAGCTGGTGCATATTGGAATTTTGACGCATTGTTACAACTGCCTTATGTACACAGAGAACACTGTCCTCCTACCAACAAACTCAGATATATGTGAGAGGTGCAACTGTAGAGACAGACAGGATGCTGAGCTCTCCCAAGCCATGACTGGCACAGTCTATCAGGTAGTGAAGGTAACCACACACACCACAAATCCAGTCACACATGGACCTATGACAACAGCAAACCATATACATTGACACACAAAGACATACTCTGAGCATCTAAATATACTCTGCCTAAGCAGCAGAGACACCCAAAGCAGACACACAAACAACTGCTAACCCACAACCATACACACATTTCACATAGTTCACAAAGTCATTGTGCCACACAGTCACTGCCCTTAGGCCTACACAACACACCTCATACACTTGTATTAGGTGACTGTAATTGTCGGTCACACTGACATCCAACTCACCAGATTGAACAAGGAGAAGGTCACTTTGTGCTGTGTGTCAGGTGCCAGGATCTGCCACATGACACATGCACTCTTGTCAGTCCACTGCAAGTACAAATATGGCTCCATCATTGACCATGCTGGTGTGTAAGCCCTCAGACGTTCCTCCCTGGACTACATGACAAGAGACATAGAGGAGCTCTCTGATCATGTAGCCCAGGCCAGTATGACCCTGACCTTGTGTAACATCTTACCCTCACCAAGTACTATGCCACAGTATACAGACAAACTGATCACTTTTAACAGTTGCCTAACATATTGTTGTCATTCAAAGGGGATTGAGTGTCTGTCAGCCTGGGATTACATGCTCAACATGCCACATACATTCGCTATGGACACCATGCACCCTCAGAATGCATGCACTCCGGACTCACATCAGTATGGAGTCTGTCAATATATGTGCAGTAACAGACACCTGGTTCAGGCTCACAAAAGCACAGCAGCACTACCAGGTTTTACTTCATACCATGGTTTTCGGACACAAGACTCGGACCGGACAACAACAATAAGGGGGGGTATCCATATACATCATTCATACACACACCTCCGGGTTGGTAGCACTGCACAAAGCATTGGAGAACGTACATGTGCAACTGACAGTGGGCCAAACTGCATTTCAGTTTGCAGACTGCTACAGACCACACTCCCAATCTCAGGAACAGCACTCGTTATTCGTGGGAACACTGGGGAATGTGAAGGTCTCTCCAAACACCATTATATTGTGTGACTTCAAATACACAAACAATGACTGGGAATACTACTCAAGCACTGACACCCTCGCACAACAGTTGCTAGGATTGCTACACTCAAATGCTATGGCAGACCTGGTCACCACAACCACAGGAGGTTAAACCATGTGGGACCTGATCATCACCAACATGGGGACTCTATGTTCCACACCAGAGGTATATCCCTCATTGTTAAGGTCAGAACATACATTCATCTCACGGGACATACATATCCCATACACACACACATCCCAGGTGATCTCAGTGATGTACTTCTCCTGAGCAAACATCACACTTATACAAACTGAGGTGGTATCCCTCAAACACCCTGGGACAGTGTTAATTATGGCTCAGACCACTTAATCTTTTACAAGCCCATTCTATAGACAACTACTGGAATGCATGGATCATGCTATCCCAGATAACTACAAGACTCACTCCTCCAAAGGCAGGGGACCTGTCTGGTGGACCATGGTCATTAATGAGATATACACGGACAGGAGGAAGCTACTACATAATAGACCACAATCACAATCAGGAAGGCATCTATGATCAGTACTATGGTATAGCTGCGATCACTTGTTGATTCATCTAAGGCCCACTTCTAACGGACACTTGCAACAGACACTATGGACAATCAGATGGTCTTATTTAGTTATGTCAGGGACCTGGGTGGGAACTCACAGATATGCTGTGAGTTACTGCATAATTACAAATGATACAGTGAACCCATTAACATTGCGAACATCCTGGACAACAGGTTCAGTGGGAATGTTTCCCCACCCCCCCCTGCAGTGCACATGTCCATCACAACAGGGTGTAGCCTCCATGACATCACAGATGAACAGGTGTGTGCTGCCCTCTCCATAGCAGACAACACAGCATCAGTGGGACCAGATGGTGTCCCGGGCTGCGGCTTACACGAGATTCATGATGAACTTCACACTCACATTATGTCACTGTTCAATATCAGAGTTACTACAGGATATGTACCCATGGAATGGCATACAGCTATGGTGCACCCGCTCCACAGTGCTGGTGCCACAAGGGACCCTGGACAATATCGCAATATATGCCTGACTATCCTGGTCTGCTAAGCTATGGAGTGTATCATCATGGAACACATATGCATAGACATTGTGAGCCTACAGACACTGGATCCTACACAATTTGGGTTTGTTGTTGGCAGATCTTGCCTCTTGCACCTATTTGATGTCTTTAAACAGTTAACAGGTCCATAGACGTACAGAGGGTTGTCCACACAGCCTACCTGGAGGTCGCACACCAGTTCAACACAATACCCCACTCGGCCTTTATACATTAGATCACCAGATTCAATATCTACACATATGCCACAAGATGGATTGCTAACTGGATCATGGATAGCACACACACGGTCAATATTGCAGGTGTCATGTCTGACTATTCACCAGTTACATGTGGCATCCCACAGGGATCAGTCCTGGGACCTCTTTTGTTCTGTATATATTTCTGAGACATACTGGCTAACACAGGAGGAATATGGCTGAACATGTTTGCAGATGACTGCAAACTGTGTGCCATAATCGACTCCCCAGCTGGCACAAGCATCCTCAGAAAGGGTCTCACAGAGATGGATGACTAGTGCCAGAGACATGGCCTACAGCTACCTTCCTTTAGATGCATAGTCATCACCTTTGGTAGTAACATCGTGCCCACACATTACCACATAGATGATGATACATCACGTACAGTGTGTGTGATTTGTGATTTGGGGACATGAATACTTAGTACTCTCGCCTTTGACATTTACGTTGCCAATGTTGTTGGACACACCTTCTATTTAGCCCACTGTATCCCATAGGGTTTTACATCCAGATCAGGTGGAGTCATTGTGACCCTATACTCATCAGGCACATGCTTGGATACAGCAAAAGTAAATTAAGGCACCAAAGTTACACACTGGAAATCAGTCACTGTACTTTATTGCAATAAGACAAATGGTAACCGCTTTCACAACTTAATGTTGCTTCATCAGACCACATCACTACAACTGATGCTTGGTTAAATACTAGGACAATTAGTATGACATCACAATTTAAAGAGATATTACTCCACTAACATAAGAACATATATCAATATCCATAAGAAAAATGCATAAAATATATAGAAAGGTGTGTATTTACACACAATAATATTTAAAAACAATAATATTTTAAAAAAATATAAATATTTAAAAAAGGGGGGGTGTCATCCCTGATGGTTATTACTATATATATATAAATAAATATATATGTACATATGCACACACATATGACCATAATAGTACAATGAAAAACAAACAAAAAAAAAAAAATATATATATATATATATATATATATATATATATATATATATATATATATATAAACTCATGTTTTAGTGTTTAAGGTGCCTGGCCTTAAGGTAAGGAACTAATGAGGTGCAGCCATTCAAACCAGGACATCTATCTGCTTGTAATTTAGTGATCCATTGTTGTTCTAATTCTTCAGTGTGGTTTTCTACATCACTACCTCTGTTTGTCCTTACTATTTGTTGTAAGATTAAAAATTTAAAACAATGGCTACTGTCTGTATTCAGGACATGATTAGCTAGAGCATTTGATTGCTTCTGGTTCTGTATGTCCCTTATATGTTCTAACATTCTTTTTTTAAAGCTCCTATTTGTTTTGCCTACATAATAGGCATGGCATGCTTGGCAAAAAATAAACAACATCGACACTTTTACAATCATAATAATTCTTCGTATAAAGTTTAAAACATTTCACAGGATGAATGTACTCATTTTTAGTGTAGACATGCTGACAAGCAGCACAATTCCTTCATGGGAAGGTGCCCTCTCTGTTTGAAAGATTTTTTCTAAAAGACTGATATTCTCTATTACAGAGCTGCTGCTTTAAAGACACATTATTTCTAAAACTGAAGTTTGGGGTGTCACCAGCTGTGGAAACCAGACCTGGTATTTCATGTAATAAGTGCCAATTCTTTTTAATAATTTCCGTATACTTATTGATGTCACTTGCAAATCTAAAAACTATTCTAAACTTATTTCTATCAATACTTGTATCATAAGGTATACTTGTATCAGCACTATAAGAGCTCATGTATGGTTTACATCTTGTAGATCTCAATGTCCATGCATCTGCTATCACTCTAGTGATTTCTGAGCTAGAATAGCCTCTTGTTTGAAATTAATCTTGTAACTTATTTAAAGAAACTACTGCCTCTTCATCATTATTATGTAGGCGTAGAGTTCTATAGACTTGTCCTTTGAGGACATTTCTAGGTATGTTTCTCGGGTGCATGCTTGACCTGTGCAGACAGGCATTGGTTCTTGTAGGTTTGTGATAAATACTGGTTCTTATCTGCTTTAAATCAGTAAGGGTGACACTCACATTCAAGAAATCAACACATGTATCAGAAAAAGTAAAAGTAAACTTCAAAAAGTCTGTAGTACTATGCAGGTAATCAATTAAATTACTGATATTTTCACCATGCCCTTTCCACAAGACAAAAATGTCATCCACGAAACGGACGTACCAGAGAATGTAGCCAAAAAATGGGTTAACATCCGACAAAACATATTGTTCTTCCCATCGTACTAGTGATAGATTGGCGTAGCTATTTGCACATGAAGTGCCCATAGCCATGCCAATCTTCTGTAGAAAAAATTGATCCTGAAAAGCTACAATATTATTTTCAAGTATAATCTCCAATAGTGCACAGACTAGCATAATCTTATTAGTAGTCAGCTTCTTATTCATATCGAGGAATTCTCTTATTCTATCAATACCCCAAAACATTTGGAATACTAGTAAAAAGAGATTCAATGTCCATGGTAAGGAATACAAATTCTTCATCATTATCAATAGTTTCCATTCTATTTTGTAACCACTGTAAAAAAAATGTTTGTGTCTCTAAGAACTGTATAACAACTATCCAAGAACTCATGTAAAATGCCTTCTACATAAATAGATAGAGGCTCAGTGCACCATCCTGCTCCTGATACGATGGGCAAAGGAGGAACCGTGGGATGTTTATGGATTTTAGGGAGTCCATAGATCCTAGGAACTAGAGGTTTTTGTACTGAAAAATAATTAAATAAGGATTCATCAATTAATCCTGTAATCAATAAATCAAACACTAAAAAAGACACTTTATCAGTGATAGCAATTACAGCTGTTTTTGTCAGCATTTGATAGGTACAAGTATCTAATAGCAAAACCTCATCTGGTTAACATATAAATCTTTGTCCATTAGTACAATTTTACCACCTTTATCTGCTTGTTTAATAATAAGAGAATGTAAATCCTGCAATTCATGTAGAGCCCTATATTCTTCTGTATTTAAATTATGAAAGGTGCAGCCTTGCGTACCAGGAGTATAAGCTTCATTAAAAGCATTTTCACAGATATCTAAAAATATGTGTATGCCTGGAGGGGTGGGGGGTACAAAAGTGCTAGGTTTCTTGTATATACTTACATTGACATTTTCATTATTACGAAACATGCATTTTAATGATAAATTCCTACCAAGCAATTTCAAGTCTGTTAGCATTTCAGTTAAATCTGCCTTCTTGGCAGGTATAAAAGACAAGCCCTTATTAAGCAAACTGTTTTGTTCATTAGTTAGAGTAAAGGAAGAAATGTTAACAATAAGATCAGTTTTTACATCCTCCTTTTCTTTGAAAGTGCGCAGTTCTGTCCATTTGATTTTCCCTTGCTGTCTTTCCCATATTGGGATTGCTTTTGGCTCGAGCTCTGAATGGAAGAGCTGCTTTCAAAGTGAATTCTCCCACTTTCAAATTCTCTAAAAAAACACTAGCATCTGTAGCATTTGCTTGTGAAGTGTCTATTGGAGTCTTACCTATAGTGTTTGCATTCCCTCGTTCTTCTGACTTCGAATTTTTATCCATATTCGATGTAGATGTATGCCCATTCACTATAGAAGCAAAGGATGCAACTTGGAGAGTAGGAACACTAGAATTTACATGTTCTTGGTCAGTTTGTTGTATTGCCATGCTTTCCCTCATCTCAATCGTGCGAGAACAGGAAATGGAAGCCTGTGTCTCAGTATTTAGTGTCCTACTAGTTCCTCTGTTCACTGTAGCAGGATTATACAAAGGGGTTCTATTTATAGGGTCTCTCGGCCATGAGAAGACATTATTGTTGCTAAAATCAGTTTTATCTCTGTTTAATTTATTTAATTTAACATTTTGAAGCTTTTTCTCATAGACACTAATGCTTTCATGCAACTGGCCCATTTTATTAAGGGTGATTGTAGCAGGAAAGGTTACAGATATCTGGTTTTCTAGTGTCACAATTTCAGTTTTGAGCTCAGTTTCAAGAGGTGTAAAAAACTCTATAAGGAGCTCCATATACTTGGAGCTAAAAGATAAATTCAGTTCTTGCCACTTACGTAAGAGTTCAGGATATGTATTCCCATAGGTTGGCATATTTAAGATACGTAGACCTCGAGGTATTACTTTAGCTTCCAATGAAGCTTGTAGGTGTAGTCTTTGCCATTGTGGTCATTTGTACTTATATAGAAGGTTTTCTAGCCCCCTATATTGTGCCTGAAACTCAAGCATTTTTTCCATCTCTGAACCAATATCCACTGTATTTGCCTGTACGTCAGCATTTAATAATGGATTCACTGGTACTTCAAGAAGCTTTAAATATCGACGATGCTCATATGATGATTCTTGGTTGGTATCCATGTCCGTATTATATCCACGTGCAGTGTGTCCTTAGCTGAATAAAAAATAGGAACTGAAGATGCAAAAACCAAACGGCTGCAGGTACACTGAGGTGCCCCAAAACACACAACAACAGCAAAAGTAAATTAAGGCACCAAAGTTACACACTGAAATCAGTCACTGTACTTTATTGCAGAAGACAAACGGTAAGCGCTTTCACAACTTAATGTTGCTTCATCAGACCACATCACTACAACTGATGCTTGGTTAAATACTAGGACAATTAGTATGACATCACAATTTAAAGCGATATTACTCCACTAACATAAGAACATATATCAATATCCATAAGAAAAATGCATAAAATATATAGAAAGGTGTGTATTTACACACAATAATATTTAAAAACAATAATATTTAAAAAAATATAAATATTTAAAAAAAGTATAAATATTTAAAAAAGGGGGGGTGTCATCCCTGATGGTTATTAAAATATATATAAATATATATATATATATATATATATATATATATATATATATATATATGCACATATACACACACATATAACCATAATAGTACAATGAAAAAAAAAAAATATATATATATATATATATATATATATACATATATATAAAAAACTCATTTTTTTAATATTTATATATTTTTTAAATATTATTGTTTTAAAATATTATTGTTTTTAAATATTATTGTGTGTAAATACACACCTTTCTATATATTTTATGCATTTTTCTTATGGATATTGATATATGTTCTTATGTTAGTGGAGTAATATCTCTTTAAATTGTGATGTCATACTAATTGTCCTAGTATTTAACCAAGCATCAGTTGTAGTGATGTGGTCTGATGAAGCAACATTAAGTTGTAAAAGCGCTTACCGTTTGTCTTCTGCAATAAAGTACAGTGACTGATTTCCAGTGTGTAACTTTGGTGCCTTAATTTACTTTTGCTATTGTTGTGTGTTTTGGGGCACCTCAGTGTACCTGCAACCGTTTGGTTTTTGCATCTTCACATGCTTGGATACAATGCCCCATTTTGGATGTACCTTACCCAACACCTGCAGCAACTGGAATGTACACAAATTTACATAACCAAGTGGATCTAGGGACTCACACAGATGGTATGCACAGTTTGGCTATGGTGATCCCAGCTCTCCTCAGTTGCTTACTGCCTACTTGGATGCAGTCTGTGAATGTTGTTTGAAGCCATGTCCATCACAGCATTGATGGACAGGCTCACATGAGGATATCAAAGTCCCTTACAGCTACATGCTCCAGGAACAGGTACATCAGCAATGATGTTAATAGGACATGCTGGAGGGGCAGATTCCCATCATAGATGCTCTACTCACTCGGGAATGTGATCACAGTCCCACATACGCACAGACCCATGCTGACCACCTACAGGTGACATCTTCACAGGTGAATGGGTGATCATATGTTTAGCCCTGGGATATGTTATGGGTCCCTGCTAGACAGAGGCAGAATGAAATGAACATATGTGAGATATCTTGTGTGACCTACTATTCACAGGCACAGTCTACTGAACTAGTGGGGTTGCAAAATACAAACACACTGTGGCTAGGCTTCTACATACCCTAGGGCAGATACCCTAGTGTCAACCTCTGAACCTACGCTAATGTTCGGGATGCACATTGTCCAGTGATGGTACTGATTGCAGGTTTTGTTTCTTCTTTGCTTTACCACTTTCTATGAATAACCTAGGTATCTGCATAACATATTTGATTGTGACAAGGTTTCACTATATTATATATGTGTATGTTGTCATATCACTGTGTGCACATGGCGGATTGGTGAAAACTGTGAATTTCTTGGGTTGACGCATACAACTGATGGATATGTGTGGCCCACTGCTGTACTCAAACTTGCCCTAAGTGTGTGAGCATGCCCAGTTCAGACTTTCAGTGTTTTGTTGCCTGACATTTGTCTCATATATTCAAGTGTGTGAGCATGCCCAGTATGACCTTGTAGTATGTTGCTGTCTGAGGTCCACTACATTTGTTGATGTGTGTGAACATTACCAATATTAACATTTATATTATATGTGTGTTGAATATCAAGTTCTATTCTTACTGCAGGCCTCACCTTTGTGTCTTAATTCGACAGGGATTATGCTATGCCTGCAAGGTTTCCATGAGATACTTTGCATTGACCTATCAACATTTTTTCATACAAGCTGACCACTGACATACTGTCATGGTTTAGTGGTTCTGTACTATGAGTATAGTCCGCTGTATCGTGGGTTCGAGGACTGTCACTGCTTCATGTTTTCATACATGCCAGAACAGACTGCTTCAAGAAAAGTGAAGCAAATATGAACATTTTAACCTGCTTTTGCTGAACTATGCTCACATTTGACCAGACTTGCACAACATTGCTCAATGTTGACCAACATTGCTGAACAGTGCACAATATTGCTCAACATTGCCTGTAGTTGTGCTACTTAGTGTGTGCAATTTTGTTTACATAGACTAAATAGTGGTGAGAGCTGTTTAGCAGTGCTTTATATTGCTTAACACATAGCAATCATGCCTCAGGTGGTGTTGCAGGGCTGCCTATGTTGGATGCACATTTTACACTCCCTATACATGTTTGTTAACAGGTAGTGTCAATTTAGGCATCCCTTTTACTATATGTGCGAGTTGGAGAGAGGTATCTTTTCCATGGTTCCTACTGAGCCAGTGTATATGCTTTGCGTTGCCTCTTTGCCAAGGCCAAAGCATACTGGGCACGCCTCCTTCTGCCTACTGGGGCAGTCTCAGGTTGTTCCTCCTCTGAGTCACGCTCTGCCTGTGATGGCCTTGGCAATGGTGGGGGGCTGTTGTGCCCGGCCCTATGCTACTCCTGCTGCAGCTGTTGTCACAGGATCATATTATGTAACATAGCACATACCATGACAATTTGGGTACATGTAGTTGGTGAGTACTGCAAGGCTCCACTAGATGTGTCCAGGCACCGGAACTGTGACTTGAGCAGCTAAAACACACGCTCGATTACATTTCGTGTTTATGCGTGTGCCTCATTATGGCGTTCCTGTTCAGGTGTGTGTGCATTTCTGATGGGTGTCATCAGCCACGACTCAAGTGCATATCCAGCATGCCCCACTAGGTGACCATGAGGGATGTCCCCATTGGCAAATGTCTGGTACAGCTGTGTCAGATGCCAGATATGGGAGTCATGGTAGCTTCCAGGGCAGCCAGCACACACATTCATTATTATGCCCTGGGCATCACACACGACCTGGCAGTTGATGGAGGGGTAACCCTTTCAGTTATAGTAGACCCTACCCTGCTCACCGGCTGGTATTTTGATGCGAATGTGCATGCAGTCTATTGCACCCACGACCTCAGGGTATTCCACTATTTGCTGGAAGAGATGCATATTGCTGGCCAATACCTCACGGGAATTGGGGAAATATACATGCTCACTGACATGTGCTGACATGGCATTCAGGAACTGGTGCAGTACCCTGGATGCTGATGCCTGTGAAATCCCCATCATATCACCAGTTGGTCTCTGGAAGGTACCTATTGCTAATATTCTTAGGCCAACACATACCTTGGTTTCCACTGGGATGGGTTCCCCTCTGTTGGTTCTGTGTGTGAGGCATGGCCTGCACAGCTCAACAATTTGCTGCATAAGGTCTCTGTCCACTCTATAGCGCTCCACTATCTCCAACTCATGTAGCCCCTGGTACGTTACCCTAGGCCTGTACACTCTTCTCTGTCTCTTCACTGTGGGTCGCTCAGCACCATTCACATTGTCACCACCCTCAGCATGTTGCATATGTCGCCTTATAACAGCAATGGCAGCCCCTAACATTTCTTTGTCTCAGTAAAGCTTTTTCAGTTTTCACTTCTATTAGCTTAATGCAGTGTTGCAGTGTCTCTGAGAAAAACATACTGGAAAGTTGTTTGCTGAGTTTTAAGTGCTGGGCTGGGCTGGGCTAGTGTACTGCCTGTGTAATTGCCTGATTCTGATTGTTTTCACCTGCTAGCTCTGCTAGTACTCCCTGGTTAACTTTCTACTATTTGTTGTGTTTCCTTTTCCCTTTCTGTTTCCTTAGGGGGCAGCGCCATGCAAACAAGCACAAACACGCGCCCACAAGCTCACATGTATGCACACATGCTTACACGGGCTACAACTTTCTTATTCCTGCTAACACATGCGCACACAGGTGCAAACCCACTTACACGGGTTTCAACATCCTTACACTTGCTTACTCCAGCTTAAACGCGCACACAGCTGCGCACGCGCGCACACAGGCTTACTCGGTTTTACAGTTGGGTACACGCGTGCATACATGGTGCAGGCATTTCTACAAGAAACTTCGGTGTTGTTCATGGCATACACCTTCAATTTCTTGCCTTTAGCTAGGATACCTGTTGACACACCTCTTCCAGTGATTAGTATCTGACAGCAGACACATGACACTCTACTCCAATCAGCTTCACTTCTCTCAGACATACCCCCCTTATAATGTCATCTATCTTCTAATCTGTTACACCCCTTATCCTACTCCTACACTACACGGACTGTGCTCTTTTGCTATGTAAATTTGGGATTCACTATCCTTACCCTCATTTGCATAGGATTGTCTACTAATGCTTGGTTACAAGTCTTAGACTGAGCTTCCCCCCTTAGCAAACTCTACTCGGTAGCCATGTTGTCTTTGGACTGCCATTCCCTTACATTGTATATTAGGATTACTGTAAAATCCACATTTCTGCATTTAATTATTGGTTTTCTGGTTTTTACAGCGCACCGCTTTTACGCAGCGCTGCACTATGCTTAAACATCGGCGATCAAGAAAGAAAATATTTTAATTTATTTTATTTTTGCATCAGTGGACATTGCCAATGGCCGTATTTTTGGACATTGGCATGCTTCCTCGACTGGATGCATCATTTTTTCAAGCTGTCATGGCTCCGTTTTGCTATTTGCAGAAACGTACTCAGTTATCATCGGAGTACATTTCTGCAAATAACACTACTCTTACTCGGACAGGTTAGGGTTTCCTGAATCACAATTGTACCTTATTTGCATGCCTTTCAGCAGCAAATAAGGTAATTTGTATATCCTAGCCCTGTCCGTGTAAGAAGAGTTTTAGGAGCTCTCTTACACTCCCATGCCGGCTGTTCCTGGATCGCTCAGAAGACATGTTGGCTGCATGGAGTCTTACTCTTAGACTCCATACAATCCGGTCCAAAGAGTCAGAGTAAAATGGAAGGAAAAATTTGGCTGCTATCACTTTCATCTATATTCTACACAGTCCTATGGACAGGCTCTGCAGATGTAGAGAAAAAATAACAAATATTTATTGGTTACCAGTCAAGACATATATTTAAGATGTCTGAAATGCCTGAGATTCCTTTTAAATTGTTTTTTTGTTAATGCTGCACCTGAAACCTCAGAACCAACATTGAAAACGGCTTTTAATTCTACAGGTAGTACAGTTCAAGGACTGCTGCTCTTGCTGTCCAGTTCTGCAAGAGTGGTGCTTTCCTATCTACTAGTAATAGCTACACAGATAGGACAGACTACATTGACTTGTCAATCTGTACAAATATGTGTGTGTGGGGGGTATATAACTTTCCTTTTCAAATAAAACGGGATGATGAAGAATATTTTAAGAAGCTGATTCACTTGGATATGAGTCGTGACCTCACTGATTTGTGTAGTTGCAAATAAAACTTTGCGGGAGGAGTCTGTCTGTCATGCCTCAATCAAAGTATTTTTTTGTTCTAGCTGTCTGCTATTGAATGATTACTAAGACCTCATGCACTCTACTACCATCTAGGTTTTACACAATAAAACTAAAGAAAGGGGCAACACCATTCAGCCGATTACTTTATGAATTTCATTGTCACTCATGCATTTCCTCTAAAGGCTATGACTCTAGGGATAAAGGCACCTACAAATTAATATACAGACATATTAGTGATCCTTTATATTGCACAGAGGTAAATCAAAAACAAATACATCATTGCATTTTACTTTGTCAGATTGCTAGATCAAATCCACATGGATGTAACAGCAATGAGGCCATTTATGCATACAGCAGGGATGGCACATAAAATGGGCTGGCTTTTCCATATATAGAATATAATATAGTTGGCTGGGAATGCATTAAAAGATTTGTATCACATTTATTAACTGAGCCTCACTGCAATGACCACACATCACAAAAAGTCAGCTTCTTAAGAAAATATATTTTCATTTGAAAACATTTAAGGTTCTAATACAGGACTTAGAAACTCTATTAGGACCAGTGGGTAATGGCCACATAATAAGGTATATGAGTTACACAGTACCAATTACTATTTCTTTTTCAGTACGGCTATTGAGAAGTTTGTATCTGTACTTATTTTAGTCAAAAGAAAGCAACTCCATTGTCTGATCTCATTTTTGAAAGGGTCTATATTAGAACATCGAAGTTTCAGAACTTCGAATGTTCTAATACCGGCACCTAATAAGCGAAATCTGAAAATACCAAAGTTTTAGATAACCAAATTCTTTCCTAGGAAAGAATTCAGTTGTCCGTTCATGTCGCTTTGCTATTTTCAGCTCTGCAGTGGAAAGTTACAGTCAGGTTCATGTAAGTGTGCGATTGTGTGGACGTGAGGGTTAGGGTGGGATAGATGAATTAGGGCGCGGGTCAGATAAGTGTGCAAATGTGTGGATGTGAGGGTTAGGGTGGGATAGGTGAGTTAGGGTTAGGGCGCAGGTGAGATGTGTGTGCGATAGTGACAGACCTTAGGGTTAGGATATGGGTTAACGTAAGTAGGTAGATAGTGGTGTATGTACATTTTAGTGTAAGTTTAGATGTAAGATTTTAGGTGTATGTGTGTGTATTGCTGTTTGTTTGGTGTGTTTGTGTTGTGTGTATGTGTTTTGGAACAGCAATTTTTTTCCCTAGGAAAAAATTTGATGTACTAAATTTTTGGTCTTATCGGTTTTCGGATACTAGGTGTCGATATTAGAACAATCGAAGTTCTGAAACTTCGATGTTCTAATATAGACCCTTCTGAAATAATTACATGACAGGATAATGTGATTCTCAAAACTTGCTCCATAAGAAGCCGGCCCATAAACAACATAAAAATACTCCAGTCAAGTTATCTTTATATATTTCCCAGTGTTTGAGCCTTTAGGGAAATGCAATGCAAATGTTACATGTACTCCTTCAATAACCCTTACCACATTCTGGACTGACTGTACAAACAGGGAAGTCAATGGACTTGGGTAATTATAGACTCATAATTTTGACCAGTTTCTTCTGCTTCTGTAAGTTTTTTGAAAGGATTATTATGGAATTAATAAATAATGACATAGGTAACCTGCAAACTCTTGCCCAGGCAAGTTTTGTTTTGTCAAGGGCAGATCCTGCCTGCGTAACTTGCTTGACTTCTTCAAAAAGGTTACTGAAGCAATCAGTACACACTGCTTATCTAGACCTTGTAAAAGCATATGATGCCATCCCACACTTGGGTATTTTTGATAAATTCCCCCAACTAAATGCTAATCTCTATGTAACTAATTGGATAGCAAACTGGGTGACAAATAGAATCTGGGATGCTTGGGTAGGTGTCTCTACATCCTCTAAAAGACATGTCTGTAGTGCTGTACCTAACATTCAGTCCTTGGGCTTCTCATATTTTGTATTAACTTTTCAGAAGTCAAAGGTATTCATAAGGGTTTATAGCTGAACAAGAAGTTTGCAGATGAATGTAAACACAGTGCTATCATAGACTGTCCAGAGAACACCATAATCCTCTTAGAGGGCCTTTCCCAAATAAATACATATTGTCATAAACATGGACTAAAACTAAGTGCCTTAAATGTAGAATAGCCTCCTTCAGCAAGCATGAGGTGCCCTATAACTATCACGTTGAAAACACACCCCTGAAAATTGGGCCTGCAGTTACAGACCTGGGAACCTATGTGGACAAGAAATTGTCCTTCGGTCACCGTCTATCCAGTATTGTAGGCAAATATTTTTTATTGGGCAGCTTATTAGTAAGGCTATGGCATCAAGACACTGGGATAATATCATTGTACTTTATTTTCAGCTAATTAGGCTGACCATTGAGTTTAATACACTCCAGTATGTACCTGTCCAAACACTTAACACAACTCAAATGATCACAATGCTTTTGCACCAAATAAATTAAGGGATTAAATTATTAAAACTACACTGACCATGTGAAATCCTCGTCCCTCTTTGCAGCATCATACAGGCTATTGGACATCTCTGTCTTTAGAAAGATATATGCCCATGGAAAGGAAACTTGTGCAGAAAAGTATATTACTTGAACTCAAATCTGTGTGTGTGCCATTATATGTCAAAGGTCATATCAATATCACTTTCTGACATTTGCCATAATTCTTTTTCCATTGCTGGGCAGAGTTATAACTTATAATTAGTAGGCATGTACACTTACTATCGATAATATATGAAAACACACACGTGCGCGCGCGCACACACACACACACACACACACACACACACACACACACACACACACACACAGGCGCACATGCACACACACACACACACACACACACACACACACACACACACACATACACACACACACACACACACACACACACACACACACACACACACACCACAAATAGATAGGTAGATAGAGAGATGGATGTCACACACACACACACACACACACACACACACACACACACACCACAAATAGATAGGTAGATAGAGAGATGGATGTATTGAGAAATAGTTACATATCCAGGGAAACATTTTTCGGTGTCACTAGGAACTTTTATGCTGCGATGAACACTAGTTGAATATAAATCTGTGCCTGTGTCTTGTTATGTCAAATAATCACCTAAGAGTACTATGTAACTTAGCAACACAACATACTTTTTGAGAAATTTGATGCATGACTTCAAGCAGCTTCAGTGGTATGGAATTGTATTAGTATAACCCAACAGTAGAATTAAGCAGACATTTGGCTGCTCTGTTTTTTTCCATTCAGTTTGTAACAAATATATTTTTTACAGGTCAACATACTTAGTATATATGTCTGAATCATTGGGCAGGATTCACAATGGCTTGCACGGAGTCTAAGAGTAGTGTAAAACTCCATGCAGCCATTGCGATCCAGAAACAGCCTGATTGTGAGTGTAAGAGAGCACCTAAAACGGCTCTTACACGGGCAGGGCGTGGATATGCTAATTACCTCACTTGCAGCCGAAAGGCATGCAAATGAGGTAAATTTGCGATCCAGGAAGCAGAAACCTGCCCATGTAAGAGCCGTGTTATCTGCAGAAATGTACTCAGTTGATAACTGAGTACCGTTCTGCAAATAACACAATGGAGCCCTGTCAGCTCCAAATAAAGGTTGCAAATGTCGCAGACAGCATGCCAATGGTCAAATATGTGGCCACTGGCAACGTACCCTGATGCAAACATGAAATAAATTTTTTTTTTCGGCGATCACTGATGTTTAAACGTAGCACAGCATCGCGCAAATGGGCTGCGCTATAAAAAAAACAAAAAATAAAAATATTAAACACACAAATGTGGGTTTATGCAAAGCATGAGTATACAATGGAAGGGAATAGCAGGGTAAAACAACATGGCCACTGAGTAGGGGTTGCTAAGGGGGGAAGCGGAGTGTAAGACATGTAACTAAGCATTACTAGGCAATCCTATGTAAATGAGTGGTAGGATAGTGAATCGCACTGTTACATAGAAAATTAGCACAATCCGTGCAGTGTAGGAGTAGGATAAGGGGGAGTAACAGAGTAGGAGATAGGTGACATCACAGGGGGGAATGTATGAAAGGAATGCAGCTCATTGGAGCACAGTGGCATGTGAAAGCTGTCAGTCACACATCATGGAAAGAGGAGTGTCAACAAGTAGGCATGGGAAAGCCAAGAAATGGAAGGTGTACACGATGGATTAACACCAAAGTTTCTTGCTGGGCGTGCATGCGCGTGTGTGTGCGCTGGTAAGCACGAGTAAGACAGAGTGCGTGAGTGTAAGAGTGAGTGCGCTCGTTTAAGGCAGAATAAGCATGTAGGAGCCTGTTTAAACATCTGTAATCTTGTTTGCACTGGTGTGCGCGCATTTTAACCCGAATAAGCAGATTCTAGTCCATCTAAGCATGTGTGCATGTGTGTTAGCCACTGTGAGAGTGTTTTTGCTGGTATGCATGTTGCTCCCCCTGAGGAAACAGAAGGGAAAAAGGAAGCATGGGAAATAGTAGGAAGCTAGCAGAAATTACTGGCAGAGCTAGCAGGTGAAAACAATCAGAAGCAGGCAATTACACAGGCAGAACAGTAGCCCAGCCCAGCACTTAAAACACTGCAAACAACAGTGCAGAATGTTTCTCTCAAGAGACACTGCAACAGAGGAGTAAGCTACTAGAAGTGAAAACTGAAAAAGCTTCACTCAGACCAAAAATGCTAGGGGCTGCCATAGCTGTTATAAGGAGACATATGCAACTTGCTGAGGGTGGTGACTATGCAAATGCTGCCAGACAACCCACAGTGAGGAGACGGAGAAGAGTGTACAGGCCCAGGGTTACCTACCAGGGGTTACATGAGCTGGAGATTGTGGAGCGCTATAGAGTGGACATAGACCTTATGCAGCAAATTGTTGAGCTGTGCAGGCCATGCCTCACACACAGAACCAACAGAGGGGAACCCATCCTAGTGGAAACCAAGGTCTGTGTTGGTCTATGAATACTAGCAACAGGTACCTTCCAGAGACCAACTGGTGATATGATGGGGATATCACAGGCATCAGCATCCAGGGTACTGCACCAGTTCCTGAACGCCATGTCAGCACATGTCGGTGAGCATGTATATTTCCCCAATTCCCATGAAGTATTAGCCAGCAATATGCGTCTCTTCCAGCAAATAACGGAATACCCTGAGGTAGTGGGTGCAATAGACTGCACGCATATACGCATCAAAGCACCAGCCGGTGAGCAGGGTAGGGCCTACATTAACCCACAAGGGCTTCCCCTCCATCAACTGCCAGGTCGTGTGTGATGCCCAGGGCATAATAATGAATGTGTGTGCTGGCTGCCCTGGAAGCTACCATGATTCCCATATCTGGCATCTGACACAGCTGTACCAGACATTTGCCAATGGGGACATCCCACATGGTCACTTAGTGGGGGATGCTGGCTATGCACTGGAGCTGTGGCTGATGACACCCATCAGAAATGCACACACACCCAAACAAGAACGCCATAATGAGGCACACGCATAAACATGAAATGTAATTGAGTGTGTGTTTGGGCTGCTCAAGTCACGGTTCCGGTGCCTGGACACATCTGGTGGAGCCTTGCAGTACTCACCAACTACATGTACCCAAATCATCATGGTATGTGCTATGCTACATAATATGATTCTGCGAAAACAGCTGCAGCAGGACCAGCATAGGGCTGGGCCAAACAGCCCCCCACCATTGCCAAGCCAATCACAGGCAGAGCATGACTCAGAGGAGGAACAACCTGAGCCTGCCCCAGTAGGAAGAAGGAGGCGTGCCCAGTATGCCTTGGCAAAGTGGCAACGCATAGCACATACACTGGCTCAGTAGGAACCTAGAAAATGATATCTCTCTCTGACTCACACATATAGTAAAAGGGATGCCTAAGTTGACACAACCTGCTATCAAACATGTACAGGGAGAGTAGTATGTGCATCCAACATAGACAGCCCTGCAGCACTACCTGAGGCATGATTGCCATGTATTAAGCAATGTAACACCATGTAGCATATGCAAACATGATGACCCTGACTAACATCCTACCCTCACCAAGCATGATGCCAGAATATGAAGACGAGATGATCAATTACAATAATTGGCTTAAGTATTGCCATTAGTCAAAGGGGATCCAATGCGTGCCAGCCTGGGATGACATGCTGAGCAAGGCACAATGCTTCTCCTCCATAGGTATCACAAGGAATAAGAACCTAGATGTAATGCTACCCATTGCCAGATGTCCAAACTGAAAGATGCATGCAGTCTAAACTCCCCTCAGCATGGAGAATGTTGATATCTGTCCTGTAACAGAAAACTGGGTTAAGACTCACAAGAGCACCCTAACACTACCAGGTTACACCTCATACCATGCTTTACAGCCCCAAAACATGGAACAAACTACAAAAGGAGGGTGAGTAGCAATAATTGTCAAGGATAACCACACCCCCATATTGGTACCACAACAAGAAGCAGCATGGATTATCCATGCTCAAGTAACAGTGGCTAAGACTACCTGCCAGTTTGTAGCCTGCTACAGACTATCTTCCTAATGCCAGGAACTGCACTTGGCCTACGTTAGAACACATGGAAATATCAAGCTCTCCAAACAACATTATATTGGGTGACTGAATATACTTAAACATAGACTGGGGGCATTATCCCAGCACCAACACCCTAGGCCGAAGGTTCCTAGAATCCATAAACCAACATGCTCAGGAACAATGTACCACTCCCACAAGAGGGGTAAGCATACTGGATGTGATAATCAGCAACATGGGTACTCTATGGCCAGATGAGAAGTGTATTCCTCACTGGTAAGATCAGACCATAGAGTAATCACACTGGATATTCACAGCCGGACCACAGTCCCTGTCCAGAAAACCACAGTGAAAAACATGTGTAAAGTAAATGTTGCACTCCTCCAAACTGATGTGGAATCCATTAAAGGCCCTGTGCCTGTGGAAAATATGGGCCACACCTCAGAACCCTTTATAAATGCATTCTATGAACACAGTCAGGAATGCATGGATTATGCAATCCCAAATAAAACCAAGGCCCAATACCATACACACAGGCATCTGGCATGGTGGACCACAGCCATTACCAAACCATGCAAGAGAATGAGGAAGTCACAACATGATAGAGCAAACCCAAAAAGGGAAGTAATCTCTGATCAGTATTATGGCAATAAAATATGGCCAGTCATAAAATCCACTAAGGCCAGCTACAACAAGCTGAATCTGTGAATCTTGGGCAATGTTACACCTGCCCCATGTACACAGACAACCCCCTCCACCCCCCAAGAAATACAAATATATGTGAGAGATGCAAGCACGTCTCCAAACTGGAGGCTGAGCTCACTCAACTCAGTACTGTCTAAACTAGCCAGGAGGAGAAGGTAACCACACACACCAAAAACCCACTCACATAAACCTATCACAACTGCAAACCAAATACATAAACACACAAAAACATTCCTGGAGGCTATAATTAAAAAACACCAAATTAACAGAGGCCTCCAAAGCAGACACCCAAGCAACCACTACCCCCAAACATAGCACATGCAACACATAGTACACAAAGTCGGTGTGCCAAACAGTCACAGCCCGTAAGGACAAACAACATGCCTGATACACTTGTAATAGGTGACTCCATAGTCAGACACACTGATGTCCCACTCACCAGACTGAATAAGGAAAAGGGTACAGTAAGCTGCCTGTAGGCTGCTACAATCTGCCACATAACACAATCATGCAGGTCACTCCAAAGCAAGTACAAATATGACTCAGTCATTGCCCATGCTGGTGTGAATGACCTGAGACGTACCTCCCTGGACTACATGTAAAGAGACATAGAGGAGCTCTCTGATTATGTAGGGCAGGCCGGTATGACTCTGACCCTGATCAGCATCCTACCCCCACCAAGAAAGATGCCACAGTACAAACACAGAATGATCAGCTTTAACAATTGGCTCAATTACTGGTGTCATTCCAAGGGGATACAATGTGTGTCTGCTTGGGATGTCAGGCTTGACAAGCCACGCTGCTTTGCCAGGGATGGCTTGCACCTGTCACCCCTGTGTGTCTGGATATTGGCTAAGGCTCTTGTCACCTCCATAGTGCCTTTTGTAGGCAAGGCTGAAAAGACAAACCCACCTCCCCAGACAAAATAAGTGGAAAAAACATGAGGGTAATGCTGCTCAATGCCAGATGTCTAAACCACAAGATGCACGCTCTCGAGGGCCTCCTCAGTATGGAGAACATCGATATCTGTGCAGTGATGGAAACCTGCATCAAGGCTCCTGAGAGCACCCCAGCACTACCAGGTTATACCTCAAATCATGCTTTTTGGCCCCAAAACCTGGACCAAACCACAAAACGAGGGGGAGTATCCATATTCAGCAAAGATACCCACATGTCCAGGTTACTGACAATGCACGAAGCATCAGAGACCATCCATGTGCAACTAACTGTAGGCAAAACTGCTGTACAGTTTGTAGCATGCTACAGACCACCCTCTCAGACCCAGGAACACCACTCAGCCTCTGTGAAGACACTGGAGAGTATGAATGTCTCCCCAAATACCAAACAAGGTACTCACAAATCACCACATAGGTGGTAATCCATTATGTATGGAAGAAGTAATCAGGGACCTAGGGACACAAGTGGACAGTAACCCCACATGCAACACTCACTTTGCCAACATGGCTAGGAAGACCACCTATATTGGCCACCTTATCATGAAAGGATTCACATCTACATCAAGAGAGGTCATTGTGCCCCTATACTCTTCTCTTATCAGGCCCATAAGTGAGTACAATGCCCCATTTGGGATGTACCATACCCGACACCTGCAGCAGTTAGAAAGACCTAAAAAGTACCTGACCAAGAGGATAAAGGGTGTCAAACATTTGTCATATGCTGCCTGGCTGACAACACCCCAGCTGTATGCAGTCACATACTGCATACTCAGAGGTGATGTATGCCCGATGTACAAGGTCATGTCCAATCAAAATTGATGGACATGCTCCACCTCAGAAAATCCAATGCCATTAGAGCCGTGGGAGCGACAGATGTCAACCTCAACACATAAATAAATCGGATGTGCTGGAGGGACAGATTCCTAACCCAGAGGCTTCCTACACTCTGGAACAGAACCCACTCCATGTTAGGCAGAGCCCCTCACTGACTCTCTTAAACAGGAATCTTGCCAAGTGGATGGGAGATCGTAGATTTACACTGGGGGTCTTCAGTGTGTCACATCTAGACAGAGGCACAGTAAAGTAAACACTAAATGGCCATAATACTCACATACACACACACTCTGGCTAGGCTGATAAATGCCCTAGGGCAGATAGCCCAGTATGAACCTATGAACCTATGGAGATACAAATTGTACAGGACACTAAGGATAATCACAAGGCTGTCTTAACTGATGGTAGGAACCTTGTTGAGAATTCACAGATATGCTCTGAATTACCAAATATTACAAACAATACACCAAACCCACACACATTGCCAACATCCAACCTGACAGGTTCAGTGCAACCCCCCCCCCCCCCAATGACAAATATCTATCCCAGCAGAGTGCTGGCCCCCTGATATTGCAGATGCTGAGGTAACAGGCAGCATCTTCAAAGCAAGATACACAGCATCAATGGTACAAGATGGTGTCCTGGGCTGTGTCCAACATGAACTCCAAGAAGAAGGGAATGCCAAATAACACTACTGCTCAATTTCTGCCTTACCACAGGATATGTACCCAAAGAGCAGTGTACAGCAACAGTGGTCCCTCTCCACAAAGGTGGTGCCTCAATGGATACTGCAAACTATCACCCCAGAATCCTGACAAGCTTGGTCTGCAAAGCTATGAAAAGGAACATCATGGACCTCAGAAATAAAGATATTGGGGACCTACAGACACTGGACCCTACCCACCATGGCTTTCTTAAGGGCAGATCCTGCCCCTTAAATATGTCTGACTCATTTGAAACAGTCAGCAAGGCCATTGATGAGGGGAATGTGGTCCACACAGCCTATCTGGACCTTGCAAAAGCCTTCCATACAATACCCCACGTGTTCATTATAGATAAGCTCACCAGCTTAAATATAAACCCCTATGTCAGTAGATGGGTTGCAAACCAGCCCAAGGACAGAACTGACATGGTCAGACATGCTGCAGCCATGTCAGACTACAAACCAGCTACACCTGGCATCCCACAAGGCTCAGTCCTGGGACCTCCCTTGCATGGTATATATTTCCCATAGGCACAGGCCAACATGGAAGGTCTGTGTCTGAACAAGTTTGCAGAGGACTACAAACTGGGCACCTTATCTGACCCTCCAGCTGACACAAACATCCTACAAAAGGGCCACATAGAAACAGACAACTGGTGCCAGAGCCATGTCATCAAGCTAATTGCAGAGAAGTGTATAGTCATCTCCTGTGGATAAACAGTAAGTGCCCACCAATTACCATATAGGTGTTAACCCATTAAGTACTTTAGAAGTAATAAGAGACCTGGGGACACAATTTGATATATATCTTGCATTTTACAACCATGTGGCTGTAGTGGTTACAGAAGCATACCATATACCCACCTAATCATGAAGGTAGTCATACCTAGATCAGGGGAGGTCATCGTGCCTCTTCAGTCATCCTACATCAGCCTCACAATTGAGTACAATGGCCCCTGTGGGATGTACCTCAGCAGACACCTCCAGCAACTGGAAAGACCCCAAAAGTACCCCACCAGGAGGATTAAAGAGCTCAAACAGATGCCATGTGTTGCCTGATTAAACAAACTGCAGCTCCACACAGTGCCATACTGCCTGCCCAGAGGCAATCTGTGCCTGATGTATAAAGCCATGTCCAAGCTGGAATCAATGAACATGCTGCACCTTGTACAATCTGAATGCCAGTGAGCTATGCACATGAGAGACCTGAACCCCAGCACTGACATACATAGGACATGCTGTAGTGATTGATCCATAACCCAGAAGCTCACTCCACTCTTGAGTAAACTCCCAGTACAGGTTAGCCAGAGAGTCCCTCATTGACTCTCCTCAACAGGAATCATGATGAGTGGATGGGAGATGGTAGGTTTACCCTGGGTATCACTGTTATGTCACGGGTAGACAGAGGCACATTATACTAACCTTGAAATATGTGATGTCAAATTCCAGTTACAATGTGTGTTGAAGGACAAACACACTCTCTGACTAGCAATAGAAATGGCCTAGGGCAAATCGCTAGTGTTTGTCAATGTCCACCCAAGTTCTGGAATACACTACCAATGTTGGACAAGCCTGGTGTAAGTAGTCCATATCCGAACAAAATGCAGCATGGTCATATGTGCACAACTGGCCCTTAACCAGTCTGGTGTGCTCACTATGAATATTGAAAGCAGTGATAGGACTGAAACCCAGGATACTGTCCACCACAGTGAAAGTACTGAACCAATACACTATACACTATTACAGTGTATGGTCATTATGAAAGGATGTTGACAACTGTATGCAAACTATCCCATGGAAACCTTGCAGGCACAGTATAATTCCTGTCGGGTTCAGACACAAAGCAGTTAGGCAGTATGTACACAACATGACTCCCAACACACAACTATAAATGTGAAATACTGTGGAAGTTCACACACACCCACAAATGTGGTGGACTGAAGATCTCAACATATGGAAAACACACACTGGGCATGCTCACACACTTTGATAAATGAGACATATGTCAGGCAACAAGCCATGGAGTATGCCTGAACTTGGCATGCTCACACACTTAGGCCATGTCTCAGTTTAGCAGTTGGCCACACATAAGTGGTATTTGTATGTGTTAAACCAGGAACCAACCACAAGACAGCAATCTGTCCAGTGCACACAGTTAAATGACTACAGAGACATACGTTAACTAATGGATCCCACACATATTCAAACATCTTCCACAGATACACAAGTTGTACATAGAAACAGGGAAAGCTATGTCAATAAAGACCTGCAAACAGTTTATCAGCAACAAATATTGTGCATCTGAAAATTAAACATATGGGTGTAGAGGTCAATACTAGGCTGTTTGCCCTAGGGAATACAAGCTTAGCCAGAGTGTGCTTGGCATCTGCCTCCCCAGTACAGTAGGCTACTGTGCCTCTGTAAAGTAGGTCACAGAAGGCACCATGTAAGGCTAGTGTGCTGTGCCACCGGCAAGCAGGGACACAGTGGAGATCCCAAGGGTTGAATTTGCAATATCACATCCATGTTTGAATCCTGCAAATGCTCAGTGTGTGTGTGTGTGTGTGTGTGTGTTTGGGTGAGGGGAGTTAGTGTGTGTGCAATTCTGTGTGAAAGAAATGTCCCTTTTGCCAACTAGAAGAACACACTGCATGATGCACACTCCTCTTTCTAAACACTGATGATCTCAGCACCCTATAAGTACAGCAGGAGAAGGGAAACCTCCCACTAATTCAGATTGCGTGCTCCGCTAATGCATTTCTCACAAGTGTCATAACATAGTTAGGTAGGGGTTTGAATCCTGCAAATGCTCAGTGTGTGTGTTTGGGTGAGGGGGGTTAGTGTGTGTGTGTAATTCTGTGTGAAAGAAATGTCCCTTTTGCGAACTACAAGAACACACTGCATGATGCACATTCCTCTTTTTAAACACTAATGATGTCAGCACCCTATAAGTACAGCAGGAGAAGGGAAACCTCCCAGTAATGCGAATAGCACGCTCTGCTAATGTGTCTCTCTCAAGTGTTATACCGTAGTTAAGTAGGGGTTTAAATCCTGCAAATGCTCAGTGTGTGTGTTTGGGTAAGAGAGGTTAGTGTGTGTGCAATTCCGTGTGAAAAAAATGTCCCTTTTGCCAACTACAAGAACACACTGCATGATGCACGTTCCTCTTTCTAAACACTGATAATGTCAGCACCCTATAAGTACAGCAGGAGAAGGGAAACCTCCTAGTAATGCGAATAGCCCACTCTGCTAGTGCGTTTTTCTCAAGTGTTACAACATAGTTAGGTAGGGGTTTGAATCCTGCAAATGCTCAGTGTGTGTGTTTGGGTGAGGGGGGTTAGTGTGTGTGAAAGAAATGTACCTTTTGCCAACGACAAGAACACACTGCATGATGCACATTCCTCATTCTTAACACTGATGATGTCAGCACCCTATAAGTACAGCAGGAGAAGGGAAACTTTCCAGTAATATGAATAGCATGCTCTGCTAATGCACCTCTCTCAAGTGTCATAACATAGTTAGGTAGGGGTTGGAATCTTACAAATGCCATGTGTGTTTTTGTCACACAGTTTGTCTATGTGTGTGGGGTGTTACTCTTAATATTGTATGACATAGATCATATCAGTAATGCCAATGCACACATGAGGTATGTGTGTGCCACATAGACATATGTACCTGTGACCTGAAATAGTTCCCATGTGTGAAGCCTGCCTCATGTGAATACATGTAATTTGCATTACACAACTTTATGACTGTGGTTTTCTGTGCAGGGGCTGCATTTGGTATGTGAATATACAGTGAGAGTAGTCTATGGTGTCATCTTACCAGCGAGGGATACATGTCTGGTCTGGAGTATATAGTCCACATGTTGGTGATGAACAGGTGCAGCATGTATTCCCCACTTGTGGGAGTGGCAACAAGTCATTTCATAGCAATTGAGTGTATGGATTCTAGAAACTTTACACCTAGGGTGTTGGGGCTACAGTAATGCTCACAGTCTATGTGTGGGTAAATGAAGCTGCCCAATATATTGCTGTTTGGAGACACCTGCAGATATACATGCCTTCTTAAGTAGGCCAAGTGTGTTACCTGGGTTTGGGAGTGTGGTGTGTGCCAGGCTATGAACTGGATGGCAGTCTTACCCACTGTTAGTTGCACATGGATAGTCTCTGATGCTTTGTGGTGTGCCACCAACCTGGAGGTGTGTGTATCTTTGATGAATATTGACACTCCCCCTCCTGTTCTGTTTTGGTGCAAGTTATGTGGCCGACAAGCATGGTATGAGGAATAACCTGCCAGTGCTGGGGTGCTTTTGGGGACCTTGAACCAGGATTCTGTTACTGCACAGATATTGATGTTCTCCATGCTAAGGACAGTTTCCAGTGCATGCATCTTGATGTTTACACTGCTGGCGTTGAGTAGCATTACTATTAGTTTCCTATCCCTTGTGATACCTATGGAGGTGGTCTTGTCTGTTGAGCCTTGCCTAAAAAAGGCACTATGGGTGTATCAAGAGCCTTTACCAATATCCAAAAGCCCATGGGTGACAGGTGCAAGCTGTCCCTAGCATAGCAGTGTGGCTTGTTGAGCATGTCATCCCAGGCTGACAGGCATTGGATCCCCTTTGAATGACACTGAAACATAAGCCAATTTTCTGAACTGATCATCTTGTCTACATATTGTGGCATCATTCTTGGTGAGGGTAAGATGCTACTCAAGGTCAGGGTCATACCAGTCTAGGCCACATGCTCAGAGAGCTCCTCATCATCATGTAGTCCAGGGAGGTATGTCTCAGGTCATTCACACTGGCATGGACACTGACTGAGTCATATTTGTACATGCCTTGGAGTGACCTGTGTGCTCGTGTTATGTGGCAGATCATAGCGCCCGGCAGGCATCTCACCGTGACCTTCTCCTTGTTCAGCCTGGTGAGCAGGACTTCAGTGTAGTTGACGATAGAGGCACCCATCACAAGTGTAGCAGGTGTGTTGTTTAGCTTTATATGCTGTGACTGTTCGGCACACTGGCTTTGTGAGCTATGTGTTGCACATGTTCTGTTCTGGGGTAGTGGTTGCTTGTGTGTCTGCTTTGGAGGTGTCTGCTGCATAGGCAGACCTTTATTTAGAGACTCCAAGTATGGTTGTATGTGTTTATTTGTTTGGATTGCTGTCGTGGTAGGTCTATGTGAGACTGGAATTGTAGTGACTGTGGCTTCCTTCTCCTCCTGACAGGTTTTGCCAGTACTGAGTTGAGAGAGCTTAGCCTGCAGTTTGGATATATGGTTGCATCTCTCACATGTGGTGGAATTTGTTGGGAGGAGGAGAGGGTTGACTGTGTAAATGAGGCAGTTGTAACATTGCCTCTAGATTCCCAGATTCACCAGCTGGACCATGGAGGAGATTGACAACTGACCTTTGAACATGCTAGGCTGGTATTGGGAATTCCTTTATAATTAACAACAAAAAGGGCAAATGGGGTAGAAGGTACATAAGGTGAGTTTGTGAGGGTGTAGTGGCTTTAATTTGTTAGTGCTGGCATATATAAATGCTTTAGTGAGCAAGTGCCAGGTATCTCAAATGCAATGTGTTACAGGTAACTTAATTGCATACCTGACAAACACTAACTTTCTGTCAAGTGAAACAAGGACATACATACAGTAAGCAATGCACATGTCACTAGGGATTCTCAGAGGTGCTGTAAAGCTGCATTTCAGGTGGGATTAGTGTTTCAGGGAAATAAGCAAACAAGCATACAAACAAAGCTACAATCAGCAGGCATGTATCTAGTCTATGCTACAGCAAACAAGGTGTACCAATTTCAGTAAGAAACAGTTCAAATATGCAGGCACTATAAGCCTTTAGCCAGAAATTCCCACCTCAGATGGGCAAAGTCCATCCTCTCCTCCCACAAGAGTGCAGACCATGAACCTTTGTAATGTGAAATAACTGGCCTGAAGCCCAACTGCTTAAACCAGAACTAATACACATTTATAATGACAGACACTGAGCCCTCAATCAGCATTCCCCAACTTAGTAGGCTGTATGCTACCTGTCCTGCCACTACAGTATCCCTGACATTTAATGAGACTCACCTCCTGTCATAGTTAGTTGTGCATTTTGGGGCTGTCAAGCATGGTATGAGGTGTAACCCAGTAGTGCTAGGGTGCTCTTGGGAGTCTTGAACCTGTTGTCTATTACTGCACAGATATCAACATTCTCCATGGAGAGTAGAGGTTGTACTGCATGCATCTTGCAGTTTACATGTCCACCATTGAGTATCACAACTTACATTTACTTATCCCCTGTGCTACCTATGTAGGTGGCCTTCTGTTTACAGCCTTACCAGCAGAATGCAAAGATGTGCAGACATTACACTATGGTAATTTATAGGGGTGTACCAAACAATACAATGACAATCATACTGTTAATGCATCAGGCATGCTGGGATATACCCACAATGATATCATTACACTGCACAATTGACAACATGATAATATTACTACACATCTATCTGGTCACCCTGTGCATCAGCACCATGTTAACCATTCCTGCATCGATGTTACAGATTGCAGGAGGTGGCACAGTTTCATCATATGCACAGGGTGTGTACTTGGTATGCCTGAGTCTGCCACTGATACAACCAATCGACATGTATGTGTGTGTGTGTGTGTTAGTGAGGGGCAACCGTAGAAGATGGGGCAATGTTGATGCAGTGTATGCATGTATGTGTTAGCCCTAGGTATTAGCATTATGCATGTGTGTATGCATGCACACAGTTCCAGCTTGTGGCCGCCATATATGGGTGTTTGTGGACAGCCACAGACTGTACCTGCCAGGTCATACAGATCACTGTCTCTGGCCACGGGCACAGTACCTGTGCCTGGCAGGGGTGTTACAGACAGTATCAGGTACTAAGCCAGACTGGGTACTATCATCAGAAGCAGGTGGTTGTTGACTGGAGACATGTCCCTGCTGGAACTGTCCAGAGTCACGTGCACGTGGTCTCCTAGGGCGGTCAGATGACAGCATAGACCCAGCATTGTTGGGGCTGGTACTGGCACTATGTGAGCGGCCATGGGTTTGTTGCCCGTGATGACTGCCAGCTGCTGCTGTTGCTGGCATTCGTCCATGTCGACGCCTCAACTGCCCTGCATTGCCCTGGCTCATGGACATGTAGTTGTGGAACAGATCTAATGTGTCCCCCCAACGTCTGTCAATGACCTCGGTGAAATTACGGATGGCAGCTGCAACGTCACGCATAGTGTCATTCATAGCAGTGCAATGTGCTCTCAGCTCCCTCAGACCCTGTCTGGTGTACCGTTCCATACGTGACTGTGCCTGCATTACAGCCTGGAACATAGCTGAGGTTGAAAGACCTCTGTGGGCACGTCTGACAGGGGCAGTATGACCATGGATGCTCTGGACATCTGCCTGTGTGGTACCATGTCAGGACTCTGGCCATGGCTGCTGTGAGGGGATGCATGTGCCACAGATACCACATTACCCTGGTCAATGCCCACTGTATGCTGTCCATCACCTAGGGATATTGGTGACAATGGATGTATTGGCAGGATGACTGTGCACATTGATGGGGTTGACAGCTGTGTACTGTCAATTGGCTGACCAACAACGGACCTTGACACACCTCCCTGTGCCATTACACAGGTGTCATCATTATCACTATCCCCAGCATCAGATTCAGGTTCCCTGCTGCACACCACCAGAGCAGCACCAGAACCTGTGAGAAGAAGACAAGAAACACAGTTTACAATGTGCACACAATGTTACCACACATGCACACATGCACACATGCACACATGCGCACATGCACACATGGGCACATGCACACATGCACACATGCACACATGGGCACATGCACACATGCACACATGCACACATGGGCACATGCACACATGCACACATGCACACATGCGCACATGTGCACATGCACTCATGCACACATGCACCCATGCACACGTGGGCACATGTGCACATGTACACATGGGCACATGCACACATGCACACATGCCCACATGCACACATGCGCACATGCACACATGGGCACATGCACACATGCACACATGCACACTCCTCAGTACATGAGATACAAACACACAGACACACCTGCAATCACACACATAGCAATACCATTTTAGGGTATTATTACTATCACTATCATTAGTATTAAAGGAATGTTATTACACACTCTCCAGCATGGATTGGCTGCCTTGCTGTTACACCAGAGGGACCTGCACAAATAAGACATTCATTGTCAGTGGGCATAACTGTGCCATTGATACTGTGAGTATGATACAGTTCAGTAGTACAACAGTTGGCTTTCACAGGTCTACTGCCGATATTGAGAATATCACTCTTGCACAATAATTACCAGGATAATAGCTACAAACACAGTACACACCTCACACATGCATAAACTACCAGTGTAGAGAACAGTCAAATATAGATATGGCATGTTACCTGCACGCTCCAAGTCCTCCTGCTGGGTGGCTCCAGCCTCCATCATTACACATGTGTGTGGATGTTGTTGTTGGGCTGGAGCCACAACACTTAGGAGGAGCCCCTCCAGTCTGGTGAGGGGGGGTGTATAGCCACCCCACCACCTGTGGCAAGCGGTATCCTGTGGATATCAGATGCACGCTGATGGACATTTCTAATTAAATCATTGCAGTGATGGCGTACCTGCTCATATGTCCAGTTGTGCATGTCTATATCATTTACCCAACGGACAAGGTCTTGCCACAGTGCAGCCCTCTCCTGCTGGTTCTGGCTGGTGCGGGAAAAGTGTGTGGCAAAATCCCGCACCAGGCTCTGGTGTATCTCCTCTTCCTCTGCAGCAGAGTAAGTGGGATTGCGCTGGTGCACCATTATCCTGGAAGGAAAAGAAAAATATGTGAGCAAGTGATATGGCACACATAAAACTCTATTGTAGTGATATCACTGAACTGCCATATATAGCATCTGTCTGTCTATTGGGGGTTACACATGTGAATGACCTCATATCAGGCTCAGCTGACAACTCTGTGACAGTGCCTGGCACACTCCATGCAACAAACAAGTATACTCCAGCAGTCAGCACACTGTTTGAGGTCCAATGCACAGCCTCACACTGGGGGTATGTATCAAGGTAATGTATGGGGAACATTGTCAACCCATGCAATGCATGCAATGCACAGTACAAATGTCACTGGTAATGCACCGTAGTCTTTGTTGCCATAACCATACCTACACTACAGTCACATACAGGGAACCGCAGCACAACATATGGCAATGTAGTATGTTTGTATCCCAATACCTGACACATCTTTCTCTGGCCTCACACCAGGGATGCACACTACCATGACAGACACAAAGTCATGCTGAGCAATCACACCATTACAGACCTTGCACACAGTCAGTGGCACACGCATTCCACCTCACATAGTTGGTATTGCAATGAGTACATGTGTGTGTGCATTGTGTCATAGGCAGGTAGTATGCTATTGGGCCTGGGCCTACAGCAGCATACTGTTATGCTACCCTGCTCCTTGGGACACATGTAATGTGGTTGTACTTGCTCCTGTTAAACAGTTACACAGGGTGACTCATATGGCATACTACCTATCTGCATAACATTCAGCAGGGGTATGTCTGACATCTACTGATGGGGAGCCTTGCTTCGTAATTCTGGGTGGTTTACTCCAGGGTATGGCCTATTTGTGGGTAGGAACCTGTACCTCCACCATGTGCTCTTTACTGCGGTGCCAAGGATGACAGACATAGGTCATTTATGCTGGGGATATTGTGAGGTGTTACCATGGTTGTTGGACAACTGTTATGGGTGTGACTTAACTATGGATATCCAGCAGTGGTATGCTCTGTGTCAGTAGTTTGAGAGACACTCTATCTGTGGTTTTGTCAGTCACTCTGCATAGGTAATGTGTTTGAGGGCATTATCACTGTTTGTTAGGTATGACTGTATCCTTCTCCCTTTATGTAGTTGTCATGGGAGGTACATACCATGTAGGACATTGTGAGGTGTAGAGGGGTACAGTGACCTACATTTCACTAGCTGACACACCATTTCTGCTGACATGTACCATGTACAGGTATTACAAGACTGGTGTGCCACTGTGAATATCACAGGGGAGGCTATTGTACACTTGTTTCCCATGTTCCCTCCTGACACATCCAGTAGTAGGCAGGCAACCACATATGTGGTGGTTAGTGGTGTAAGTGTTTTGGAATGGGGTATGGTACTCATGTATCCGCACTGGAGTTCAGTACATGCCTTTGTCACCGGGCACCTGTTGCAATACATCTACACACATGTGCATCTCTCAGTATATATATATATATATATATATATATATGTATATATATATATATATATATATATATATATATATATATATATATATATATATATATATATATATATATATATATATATATATATATATATATATATATATATATATATATATATATATACATATATATATATATATATATATATATATATATATATATATATATATATATATATTTATATATATATATATAGAGAGAGAGAGAGATAGAGAGAGAGATATACATATGCATACATATCTGTACACATGCATATCTGTCTGTATATGTGTATGTATCTATATATATATATATCTATATATGTATGCATCTATTACATAATATGTGTATATACATATTCTACCCATCTATCTATATATGTTCATAGGTAGGTACTAGGCTATCGGCCCTAGGGCCCATACAAGCCTAGCCAATAAATGTACCCTGGCTTTTGCCACCCAAGAAAGGTATTTTCCTATGCCCCTGTCGAGCAGAGCCACAGACGTGATCCCTGGGGTGAATTCCCCATTTCCCATCCTATCATCAGGATCTTTCTTGAAGAGTGCTAATGAGGAGCTCTGTTTGACATACATAGGTAGTCTGTTCCAGAGTATGGGAAGTGTCTGGGACAGGACTCTATCCCTCCAGCATGTTCTGTTTATTGTGGTGACAAGGTTAAGGTCCCTAGAGCGTGTAGCTCAGAGGGATTGGGATTTCTTTAAGTGGAGCATGTCCAACAGCTGTAGGTTTGACATAGCTGTGTATGTTAGGCAGAGATCACCCCTGAGTAGGCGATATGCCATGGAGTCAAGTTGCAGTTGTTTGAGACGGTTTGCATAGGGCATCTGTTTGAGGCCAGTAATCCTCTTTGTGAGGTATTTCTGTGGTCTTTCCAGTTGTAGGTGTCCTGTGAGGTACATACCAAAAGGGGCGTTGTACTCTATTATGGGTCTAATAAGTGATGAGTTGAGGGGAACAATGACCTCTTTTTTCTGGATGGGAATCCTTTTTTGATGAGATGAGCCATGTAGAAGGATTTCCTGACCACTGTGGCGATGTGATTATCAAAGGAGAGACTACTGTGCACCTGTGTCCCAAGGTCTATTATCACATTTTTGCATTAAGTAGACTACCAGCTATCTGGTAGTTCATGGGTACATAGTTTATACCACGGGGATGACAATACACATTTTGGCATTGAACTTCAGGCCATGGCTTTGACACCAGGTATCTGTCTCAGTGAGGGCCTTTTGTAGTTTGCCCTCATCGTTGGGAGTTGCAATTATGGCTCCTAGTTTGCAGTCATCTGCAAACTTTGTTAGCCACAGACCTTCTGTGTTGGCCTGCACTTCAGAGAAGTAGATACCAAACAGGGGACTGAACCCTGTGGTACTCCACTTGTCACTGGTCTGATGTCAGAATTGGAATACGCTACTTTCACAGTGTGGGTTCTGTCCGTGAGCCAGTTGTCAACCCATCTTATGACATAGGGATTTATACCTAGTTTAGTGTGCTTATCTATAATTCCAGAATGGGGGATGGTGTTAAAAGGCTTGGCGAGGTCTACATAAGCTGTGTGAACCATTTCACCATCATCTATGGCTTTGGTGACTGCTTCAAAGAAGTCAATCAGGTTTAGGAGACATGGTCTGCCTTTTACAAATCCAAACTGAGTAGGGTCCAGAGTTTGGAGATTACCAATGTCTTTGTTTATGAGTTCCATGATGGTACATTCCATGGCCTTGCAGACCAGGCTCGTCAGGCTAATGGGGCAGTGATTACCGTGGTCCATCGTGGCTCCCCCTTTGTGGAGTGGGATGTGTTGTGGTGCACCATTCAGTGGCTACAAAGCCTGAGGTGAGGCTATGATTGAACATGGTACTGCGGTAGGGTGCCAGTTCATTCAGAGGTTCGTGTAGAATGCAGCCTGGGATATTGTCAGGTCCCATGGATGCTGTGTTCTTGGCTTTGGAGAGTGTGTATTTTACCTGTGCAGCCATGATTATAGGGACTTTGCATTCTTCCAGTATAGAGATAGGCCCTTTAGGGGGTGAGAGGGGGGGTAAAGTTAGCACTGAACCTATCTGCCAGGATGTTGGCAATATCAGTTGGTTCAGTATATTTAGTGCCATTATGCTGTACCTCAGAGCAGATCTGAGTGTTCCCATTTAGATTCTTGACATAGCTATAGAATGCTTTGTGGTTGTCTTTAGAGTCAGTGGCAATTTTGTTTTCATAACTAGCTTTGGGGGATTTTATGAGGGATCTCAGCTTCTTACTGAGGTTGACCAGGGAGTTCCTCCAGTCATGGGAATTTACTTATTTTTGCAACAGTGTCTTTCTTCTGATGTAGAGTTTGTTTATGACAGAGGACCACCAGACTGGCTTTCTTTGTCTGGGGGATAACATCTTGGTTCTATTAGGGATAGCATGATCCATGCACTTGTGTAAGTGCTTATACAGTGCATTTGTGTAGGATTCAGCAGTCATACCTCTATTGTCCGTCTGCATGGGTGTCATGCAGTTTGCCACTTCTGTCTTAAGAAGTGTGACATTGGCTTTTGAGATGTTTGTTATGATGGTGCCCCTAATTGGTGCTGGGGGTGGGATGTGGATGTCTAGGCTGATTACCTTGTGGTTGGATCTCACCAACGAGGAATTGACCTCTGGTGTGGAACCCATGTTGGTGATGACCAAGTCTGGGATATTGCTGCCCCTGCTGGGGGTGTGAATAAGTTAATCCAAGGCGTTGGTATTCATGAATTCTAGAAAATGTTGAGCAATAGAGTTGGTACAGGTGTAGTTTTTCCAGTGAATGGTGGGGTAGGTGAAATCAGCCATTATTAGGGAGTTGGGTTGTACCCAATACTTTCCAGTGTATCATGAAATGAGGGGTGTGAATCCTGGGGCATGGTGGGGGGTCTGTAGCAAGCTACGATTTGGATTGCGTTCTTGCCCAGAGTTTTTTGCAATTGGATACCTCAGATGCATTATGCTGTGCAACTAGCCTGGAGGTGTGGATATCCTTAATGAATATGGACACGCCTCCGCCTTTAGTGCTTCTTTCTGGATTAGGTGGCCAACAGGTGTGGTATGAATTGAAGCCCGGTAATGCAGGGGTGCTCTCTGGAGCTTTGAACCATGTCTCTGTCACTGCACAGATGTCACAGATGTCATTGTTTACAGTGGTGTATTTGTCATTTGAACCTTGCCTGACAAAGGCACTATAGGGGTGGCATGAGTCTTAGCCAGTATCTGGAATCCTGAGGGCGACAGGTGCAGGCCATCTCTGGCAAAGCATTCAGTCATGTCGTCCCAGGCAGACAGATGCTGGATCCCCTTAGAATGACACCAGAAGCTTAGCCAATTGTTGAGGTCAATCATTTTGTCCTTGTACTGTGGTATCATTCTGGGTCTATCTATTTCTACATCCCTCTCTATCTATGTATACATATATGCACATTATATACAGATACATATATAAATATACATACATATACATATAATATATATATATATATATATATATATATATATATATATATATATATATATATATATAAATATATATATATATACCTTTTTATTTACACATACGAATACACACACTAACATACTGCTAAACATTCATTACTGTACAACCTACATTGTACGTTGCACTACAACCTACATTGTTATGTGCACATAGCATCCTTCACATACATATGTATGTCCAGCCTTCACTAACAGTTGCAGTATGTCCCCTGCCCTATGCACATCTTCATATATATCTATATACAGACTGCTAACACATGGAGGGTTCAAAGTATGTAGACTATTACATTATTAGTTTACATTAACTTTGTTGGACACTGCTATTTTTGATGGCTTGCTGCTTGGTAGCCTGCTGTTCTGTACTGTAGTAGTTTCAGCAGTCTATGTCTCTTATTTGTTTTTTTTTTTTTTATTTATTTGTTTTTATTTATTTATGTTTTCTCTCTCTCTCTCTCTGTCTCTCCCTCAAGCTGTTGCAATGAACGTATTGCATGTGTGGACTGGGAGTACAGGCTGCTTCTGTAGGTATATGCAGATGTGCATGTGATGGCCTCTGTACCAATTGTTAGCCAGCATTTGTTAATTGCATGCAGCCTGCTGTGTGGTAATTGCAGTTCTCACTGTGATTTCAGGACAGTGCTATAAAATGTTAGGTGAGGTAGGCGTAGCCCTTTCAGATTTTCAAGGTGGGGACTATGCTGGTATGCTGTGGACACTGTTGTGTGAGCGTAAAGGTTGGTATGTCTCTCATATCTCAGGCTGTGTTGTAGGCACTGACATGCATGTTGTACTGACACCTGACTATTGCTTCCTCCAGTTTATTCTTCTCAGTGTGTATGTTAACTGACACCTAATAATACTAATACTGTTTAAATGGGAGTATGTGCTTTCCTGTGGGACTTGTGGAGTAACTGGTTTACAGCAGTGGCTCTTGCAATTTGTTGCTATGGCTTCACTATTTAGCCTTTACATTCACTCCTTGGAGGCCTGCTAGGTGTCTTTACTGGAATGTGTTGCTATGGCTTTCCTATTTTCCATTCACATTCACTCCTTGTAATGCTTGCTATATTTCTTTCAGCAGCAATTCCTTATATGTTTGTTGTGGTTTGGGGGTACTGCATGCAGTCTGATCTGGCCAAGGTGTGGGGCTTGACACCTACAAGGGTATTTTATTTTGCTGCTGAGCAGTAGTGGCACCTTCTACTTTGCACTAACAGTTATGGATAGCAGGTGCATGCAGTGCTTGTAAACAGCTATACTGTCCTTCTGTTATTAGTTGGATACCTCCTTTGATATTTGTGGGTTGTACACCTACATGTGGGTGTGCTTGTGAATACACAACTGTCCTGGTTGAAAGTGTGATTTACAATAAATAGCACTAATTTTTTTTCTGCCGGCTTTTATTGTGTTCTTTTTCGCTTTTACAAGTTCGCTGAATACACCATTTCTGACATGCATGTAGTGCATGCTTTCAGTAGTTGACAGTTATCATTACGTGGGACAAAACACCTTTCTACCTATTATTAGTACATTTCACAGGGAGTCAGTGGGGCACAGTTAACATTTGTTTTCAAATCAGGGACATCCCTGTAAATCAGTCCCACTTGTGAGGTCTGGCCTCTTACCTGTTCAAATACGGCAGTGTTTATCCTGCTCTGATAGTGTGTGTGGTTTGCAAGGTGCTACTGTCACATTATTACCTACTAGCTACCGACTAGCATGACTGTTTCTCTTCTCACACTAATGATATACAAATCCACAAGAATTGCCAGTAAAGATACAAGAAAAGCTTTGTGTAATAGCCTTCCTATATTCCCTTTACATTCAGTCCTACTATTTCATGGTATATTGCTTTCAGTACAAAGCTCTTGTATATCAGTCATGGCTTAGTGGTAAGTCATGCAGACTAGTATTTCCAAGGTCCTGGGTTTGAGACTAACAGAGAAGTTTTATTTTGCTGCTGAGCAGACTACAGGCCTTGTCATTCAGAATGACTAAGGCACTTTTAAGTAGTTGTAAGTGGGATAACGCTGGTTTGCGTGGAGCTCATGCATGCGCACTGTTGCTTAGCTTCACGCACACACGTTTAGCTAAGCGCACACAAGTGCACACCCACTTACTACTGCTTAAAAGTGCTTACTCTCACACACACCCACACTAATTTCTTTGAAAGAAAAGAAAATGGGGAGATAGGACAGTGGTGAAAAAGGGGGCACAAAGAGGGTAGGACAGTAGGAAAACAAGCTCGGGATTTGCAGGAAGGATGTAGGAAAGGCCCATAGCTGCCCATTTCTTTATCAGCAACAGCTGTGCATATCTCTGAAATTTGGTGTGAAATTTGAAACCTTCCACCCCTGAGAGAGGGGTGAGGACAACAAAATATGTTGTACAGCCAATTGTAATTACCACTTCACATGTCCAGCAGACATGTCTGCAAAATGGGCAGTTATGTATGGGGCGTAATTTTTTTTGCGGGAACAGAGTGCCCTTTTTTTTTTTCAGGTGAGAGTGGAATGTGAGGTACAGGAAGTAGGTATATTTGGGGAGGTAGGTAGGGGAGGATAACAGACAAGACAAACAAGCCACATACAGGGGCGGAGTATGACATGTGGGGGAACACAATTGACGGGGATGGATGTTGGGATATCACGAGCCCATGAGCTCACATAAGGCAACAGTGGAACTGAGATCCCCACCCATGGGCAGTTGCCACTGTGCCTTCACAGCCCAGGACGGGGCTGTGCTGCGGGCTGTGTAGGACAGGCAGCAGGGACACCCGTGAGTTGTGCCATCCGAGCCTCAAGTTGGCGTAGGGGTTCAAGCACAGAATGCCTGATCTCGCTACGCACCACAGACTCGACACTTTAGAGGGTGAGTGGACGGTCTCCTCTGGCAACACTTGCAGAGGGGGGACAAGCCCCATCCCCTGCAGCGCTTCCACCCAAAGATGGCACAGGGCCACCGGAGGAGGTTCCGGCCTGGGCACTAGTGCCAGGTGCACTCGCCAGCTGAGGTGGGAGAGGTGGGTCTGCTGGAACCCGCCTTCCCTGTTGTCCTATGTTTAGAAATATTTTATGACATTTTGGGTTAGTAACAAACAATACCATTTGAAATTAGTTGTAACAACATGCATCAGTATTCCCATTAACCAAACACCCATGAATTCCAAACATTGAACAGCAAGCATAACACATGCATATTTTGAACAACAGTACACAATCCAACAGCATGCAGGGTCGATTGATGGCAACAGGCCATCAGGTTTGGATATGTGAACAGGGCACATGCAGCAATGTACATGCAAATATGTTTGAACCAACAGGACAAATGTCCATAGGAATTGATTGTGAATACACATACCTAGTTTGTTGTGGAATGGCATTATTTGTGAATATAGGGTAGGGTCAAGAAATATTTCATTAACAACTTCAACTACATATACATATGCTGTACATCTCCAGTAGCTGCAGATATATATACCCTACATGTCTTACTACAGTTTCCTATATGTAACCTTAGGAATGCTGTTGATGGGACTGTTACTGATACATTAATATCCGTTGCATTTTTATTCATACACATTTCATATCTGGCTATGTTCAGGTACAGCATCCTGCTACATTTCATTTATATGGCTCTAGACAACTGTGGATGTTAATTATTTCATACAACCATTCTATCTACATATTGCAAGGGTACAGCAACATATACAAATTGTGGGACAGACACATTCCAGCTTCAGTACTTTATTTCAAACATTTCACTTTTTGGTTGTGGCTGCCTCATTCATTTCATTATGTACTGTCTGCAGTATACTTTATTCAGAAGTTATAACAGCTTTCTTGGTTGATTCATACCTCTTTCTCTCACTCACTTGTTTTATTTTTACAATTCAAGATGGTACTTTACTGTACGCATTATTAACATGTCATACCTGCTTACAACAATCCTTTCCAACAGACTCACTTGTTTCATATGGCAGATTTTCTAAGGGGATGTATTTGACACATGTCTATTATCTTTGGCTTGTTTACCAGTGATTTTCAGGCTGCTGCAGGTTATCTGATATTACACTTCAGGTGGGTAATCACTATTTCAGACTTGTTTACTTTTTATTTCTGGATTACAGGCTGCATCTCTTATCTAATCATACAGTGCTAGCAGAATCTTTCTTCTAGTGTATTTGAACTTTATTAATATGTGACTACACTGACCACTTTTACAAGCTGTCTCACTTATATTGTATAACAATTACAGGAATATAATTACTAACCTGCCTGGTGGCTCAACCACTCCAGCCTATCACCATAGGCTTGCCTATTCGCGGAACGCACACCTGCAGCTGTAATATAAATGAAGTAATATTGGAACATACATCTCCATAATATCAGCTAGGATAATTCCTTACATACATAATTACATGGAAATTTACTCAGTAGTGGGGCGTTGGGCATTTGCCGGGCCTCCTAGAGCCAACGGTTCAGTTAGTCCTGCTTCCGTCTCTTCAGGTCCGCATGGTGGTGATGGACCTGTTCACCAGTCCTTGGTATGCCTGTGGCACTGGTGAGATCATGTGCTAACCGGTTCCATGCCTCTGCCTTATATGCACCCAACAGAACCTGACCCTGCATGAGTTGAGCCTCATGATCGTGGACTAGGAGCCAAACCATGTATTTGGACTCCTCAACACCCCACCTCTGTGCTCGGAAGCGACTGCCCTCTCCTACACCTGCCATCCTGACTGCAAATAGGTTTCACAATCAGTTATGCTGTGTATTCCTGCCTATGGGGCTTATATATGCCGTTTTTCCCACACTTATCTGTGATTGGCCATTTTGGAATTGTATCAGCCTCACAAAACCTGCTTTGTCATGCTTCTATTTCCATTCATTCCTATATATATATGTGCTAATACTGCATTTCTCAGTACAGCTGTCATGGCTTAGTGGCTCAATACTTTGACTATGATGCACAGTATCCTGGGTTCGAGCCTAGGCATTGCTTCTTTTTTTATTTTACTACTGTCTAGACAGGCTAGGAGGTGTGTCTGTTTAAAGGCAGCTTTGATACAGGTTGCTCAACGTTGCCCGCCGGTAAGCCAGTTGGCACGCTGGGCAGCTCCGTGCAAACGGGTTACGCTGGTTAACACGTTATTTGGCTGTGAGCATGCATATTATGCTGTGAGAAATGTTGCGCAACTACGGGCACACACTTTCAGCGTGTTAAAGAACTGCTCAACTCCGGGCATTCCTATTACACCTGTTAAACCACTGGTCACCTGCAGGCAAACATACTCAGCTTATTAGAGCACTGCTCAGCTATGGGCACTTATAAAATATTTAATGTTTTTATTGTGTCAGAGTTCTTCATAAATCATGGCCCATTTCATTGCATTTTACTTAAATTATAATTGTATATATATGTCAGGGGATTGTTTCATGCTTATTTCGCTAAAAATAAAAAATGATGTTGTTGGTGCTCGAACCATGACTGCCTCCTCTTTGGCCAGCGTCTCTACCGCTATGCTATTACTACTTGGCTTATTTTGCATATTTAGAGCTTATATGCTTTTTCAATGACTGCTAACTGTGGCTGAGCGAAGGGCACGCTCACGCAAACGAGCGCAATTACGGGCAAACATTTCGGAAATAAAAAAAAAAATTAAACTGTTCATTTTTACGTTTTACATTTCAGTTGGGTTAATAGTCTGTAGGGGCATGTGTGCTGTTGTGTTTCTTGACATTTCCGCGGACTCACTCATGGCAGTTTCCTTTTGGAACTGTGATTCTTCTGGGGGCTTGTCCCTTTGCAGGTCTCACCATGCGGACACGTCCCCAACATTGCTACACAGACCGTGTTAGCCTAGGGTGTGATTCAGCATGCCCTCATGAATATGCATGGCAGGCTGACATCACCTGTTTAACTGCAGCCTCCGTGTAAGACTTGTTAACTCTTACACGGAGGCTTCGTGAATCCTGCAGATTTATGTATTTATTTATTTATTTCAGTTTGATGACAGAGGAAGTCCACTGGGCCTAATAAGTGCCCGTTTTCAGTGGAGGCCCAGGGAGAAAAACTCCAGTAACCATGACAAACATGTTAGCATATACACACACAAAGCAAAGACGTCATACAGCTTTATGCAGCATTCTACAATAAAAACAATTCTACATTCTACAATAATAATAAAATCTAGCAACTGTGCAATCTAAGAGTCATTAAAAGTGAATTACAATTGAAATTTTACATTCCACAATAATAGTAGTAAAAATCTAGCAACAGAACAGTCTAAGGGTCATTCACAGTGAATTACATTTGATGATGAGCAATTGTTGGAAATAAACTATTAAAATCTGGAGGTTAAGGAGGAGTAGAAGGGCAAACGATGTGAGTGCAGAGATGATGCACAGAGTTAGAAGGTGGGGTTTGATATAGGAGGGCCCTATGTGGGGAAGGAGCAAGACCATTTCCACTTTGAAGATAGGTGGGAATGGAGGAGGGATTTAAAGTTAAAGTGGTTATGAGAATCATACAACTAGTGTGTGCAGATGAAACAAAAATTAAAATAGGTTCATAGGTTCATAGGTTCATAGGTTTATACTAGGCTATCTGCCCCAAGGCATTTATAAGCCTAGCCTGAATTTTTGTGGCTTACGCCACCCCTTATATGAAAAAATACTGTACCCATTAGTTTTTTGTGTCTCTGTCCAGCAGTGACACAGAGATGATTCCCGGGGTAAACCTACGATCTCCCATCCACAGGTCAAGATTTCTCTTGAACAGAGCCAGCGAGGTGCTCTGACTCACATGGACCGGGACTCTATTCCACAGCATAGGGAGTTTCTGAGTGATAAATCTATCCCTCCAGCACGTCCTATTTATATCCGTGCTAAGGTTTAAGTCGCTTGCTCTAGTGGTTTTGGTGGAGTTGGATTTTTTGAGGTGGAGCATGTCCATTAATTCCGGGTTGGACATGGCCTTGTATGTCAGGCACATGTCACCTCTGAGCAGACGGTATGTGACTGAATAGAGCTGGAGTTTCTTCAATCTGGCAGCATATGACAGATTTTGGAGTCCCTTTATCCTTTTGGTGAGAAACTTTTGGGGTCTCTCCAATTGCTGCAGATGTCGGGCGAGATACATCCTGAATGGGGCATTGTACTCGATCATTGGTCTGATAAGTGAAGAGTACAGGGGAACAATGACCTCACTAGATCTGGATGAGAATCCCTTCATGATCAGGTGGGCATTGTAGAAGGTCTTTCTAACCACTTTAGCAACGTGAGTGTCAAAAGAAAGGCCACTGTCAACCTGGGTCCCCAGGTCCCTGATAACCTCTTCTGTGCTTAGTGGATTGCCACCTATATTGTAGCTTGGGGTTACCTTGTTTTTCCCGAAGGGTATGACTATACATTTTTTGGCGTTTAACTTCAGGCCATGGCTCTGGCACCAGCTATCTGTTTCCGTGAGTCCCTTCTGAAGGATATCCTTGTCCGATGCACTTTCCATTATGGCGCCCAGTTTGCAGTCGTCTGCAAACTTTGTCAGCCAAAGACCTCCCATGTTGGCCTGTACTTCTGAGAAGTAGATGCCGAACAATAGGGGGCCAAGGACCGAGCCCTGTGGGACACCACTTGTGACCGGCTTGGAATCTGACATAGCGCCAGCAACTCTAACCCTGTGGGTTCTGTCCTTAAGCCAGTTTGCAACCCATCTTGTGACATATGGGTTTACATTTAAGCTGGTAAGTTTTTTTACAATACCCGAGTGGAGTATTGTGTCGAAAGCCTTTGCAAGGTCAAGGTAGGCTGTATGGACTGCCTTTTCCTCATCAATGGCCTTGGTGACTGTTTCGAAGAAGTCGACCAAGTTCAAAAGGCATGATCTTCCCTTGACGAAGCCAAACTGGGTCGGGTCCAATGTCTGCAAGTCCCCTATATCTTTGTTTATGAGCTCCATTATGATCCTCTCCATAGCTTTGCAGACTAGACTTGTTAAGCTTATGGGGCAGTAATTACCAGGGTCCATAGAGGCACCACCTTTGTGGAGTGGGACCACAGTTGCCGTACGCCACTCCTTGGGCACGTATCCTGTGGTAAGGCTGAGATTAAACAGCTGCCTTATGTGCGGGTTTAATTCCTCATTTAGCTCGTGTAGCACACAGCCGGGACACCATCCGTCCCATTGATGCTGTGTTTTTAGCTTTAGAGAGAGCAGCTTTCACCTGCGCATTTGAGATGTCTGGGAGGCTACACTGCTGGGATAGTTATCTCTCCTTTAGGGTGAAGTTTGCACTGAACCTGTCTGCCAGTATGTTGGCAATGTTTGTGGGTTCAGTGATTTTTGTATCATTTTGGACTAATTCTGAGCATATCTGGGAGTTTCCACCCAGGTTCCTAACATAGCTGAAAAAGGCCTTATGATTGTCCTTTGAATCCATGGCAATTTTTCTCTCAAAATTGGCCTTAGTTGATTTTATGAGTGCTCGTATTTTTTTACTAATAATGATCAGGGGTGACTTCCCTTTTATGGATTTTGTTCTATCATGTAATAGCTTTCTCCTCTTATTGTAAAGTTTGTTAATGGCTGGGGTCCACCAGACTGGACGTTTGCCCTTTGTGGAAAGAGTCTTGGTTTTATTTGGGATTGCCTGATCCATGCAGTCCTGGAGGTGTTCATAGAAGGCATTTGTAAGGGCTTCCGCAGCTTGGGTTGTGGTTTCCACGGTCTCAGGGTTCTTTGAGAAAATACTTATTTTGTGAGTTTAAATTTTATAGCAACATATTCACATTTCCTTACTCTGGCTTCTTTGATATTTTGAGCTTTGATCTATGATCCTACAAATGCTATTAGCCATACATTATGTTTTATAAGGCTGCTCTAAGAAGTAATAATTCTTGAAAAAACAAGAATAGATATTGACATTTGGAATTAGGGTCAAATTCAGGTTGGAATGGGTATTAAAATAAGCACAGTTGGAACACTTACAAAAAATAGACTAAAATGAGAATGCATCTCTCAGTTAATAGTGACTTTAAGCCTAAAATCATATGTATTTGGGCATAAACGTGATATCATTATTATTTTTGTATATTGTGTCTTACATTTTTTTCACTAACATTTATATGATACGGCTGCTCCTTTCACTTGGAATGTAGGGACAGAATCTAAGGAAGTTCTATAGGTTAAGTCTTACCAGCAATATTTTTCAGAGAATTTCATGTGAATTTTCTACCCAGTTTGGAGAAAAAGTCATTTATGCACCAAAAAGAAAACATCAAACCCATTAGTGTTCTGGGGACAGTTCTTCTGAAACTACATAACAGTAAAATCTAGCAATTTCTAACCATCTGATTGCTTGTATACCCTTAAATCCTGTTGGTTTTTTTATTAGCAAGTGGGCTTGTTTGAATTTTTTGTATTTCTGTGGTATTATCATTTGTTCACATTTGTGCGGCCTTGTGCTCATTTGCTCAGAACTGCTCAGCACAAAGCAACCATGATACTGACTGAGACTGTTTCACACTGGTTTTGACTAACCACCAGCCTAGAAATACCTAGGATAAGTACTTTTGTATTTATGCTGAGTTACTGTGATAGTCTTGCAGCCATTTTTTGCCTTTACTGTGATTTGAGTTAGAACTGCTTTGGTTTAAACTCTAGTGAAAGTAGTGGGAAAACCTATACATTTTTATGGTTTAAAGTCTTGCAGATTCTTGCACTATGCTGATTTGCTATTGACCAGTGGGCTCATTTGTATTTTTTGTATTTCTACCAGTTGTTTATGTGGTGCTGCTCATTGAGAAGCTGCACTTAACCATGGACTGTACAGATGCAGGGCCTTAGAACCATAACATTTTCAACATAACCTACTACAGAAATTCCTAGTGTACTTAACACTACTAAATAACCTACTATAGACATTCTTATTGTACTTAATAGTACTACATAACCTACTCTAGAAATTCTTACTGTGTATAATACTCAGCACTACGTAACCTATTCTAGAAATGTTTACTGTACATAATAGTCAGTACTATATAATATACTCCAGAAATTCTTACTATACTTAACAGTCAGTAGTTGCACAAAGCAGACCAAGTCTGTGTGAAATACCATCTTCCTCTTTATGCGTAGACTTGTTTTATTTGTTTTTGACTGATAACACTCCACTTAAGCAAATTGTAATCTCTTAGACACTACTCTCTCTCTCTCTCTCTCTCTGGAAAATTTGATTTGCACTTTCTAGCTGTCTCTGTAGCTAGCTTGGTTGAAATGGGTAGTCTGAAACAATGTGGCAATTGTGTCTAGTTTACTAACAACTATTTACTACTTAAACAATCTGCCAGGCTGTGTGAGAGATGCAGTTATATAATGTTACTGGAGGCAAAGCTCACACAAGAAGACAAAACAAATAAGCAGTATATCAGCACCACAGGATCATAGGATCATAGGAAGTTACTAGGTTAATGGCCCTAGGGCCCTTATAAGCATAGCCAAGTTCTACCCTTATTTCCATGATCAGCACCTAATGCCTGTGACACAGGTGGAACCCTTGGGTGAATTTATGGTTACCCCTCCAATCATCCAGACTGCATTTGAAGGGGGCCAGTGAGGTGCTCTGTTTGACATGAAGAGGAGTCTGTTCCAAAGTTGAGGTAAACTCTGGGAGACAAATCTGTCCCTCCAGCAGATACTATTAATGCCACATACTAGGTTAAGGTCTTTAGAGCAAGTAACCCATGCATCATTTGACTTGCAGATATGCAGCATTTCCAGTAAAGCAGGGTCAGAGATTGCCTTATATGCAAGGCAGAGATTGCCTCTGAGCAGTCTGTATGAAACAGAATAAAGTGACAGTGATTTCAGATGTTTCACATAGGACAGATGCTGAAGACCCTGAATTTTCCTTGTGAGGAACCTTCGTGGTTTCTACAAGTGCTGCAGGTGTTTGGAAAGATGCATACCACAAGGGGCATTGTACTCAATTATTGGCCTGATGTGGGAAGAGTACAGGGAGGTTATAACTTCTTTTTCTGTGGAGGCAATGCCCTTACTTATGAGATGAGCAATAAAGAATGCCCTTCTTACCACTGTGGAGACATGGTGATGAAAGGAAAGATTGCGGTCCGCTTGTGTGCCCAAGTCTCTCACCATTCACTGCATACGTAGGGTGTTAATATTGGTGTGGCAGTTAGCAGGAACATCTATCTTACCAAAAGAATGATAATACACTGCTTTTTTGCCTTCCCATATTAAACTAATCACGAAGACCTCAGTCCAAACACAGCATATATATGTGTATGTATGTATGCTGTAGCTCTTAAAAGTAACCAACCTAAACCACAGAGGCTTCCTAAATGTAACTCAAGAAACATGTACGCTTATCAACCTCACAAAAAAATATCATCGACAGCACCTATCAAGAAAAGCCCATTATGCACTACACACCATGCTGTGAAAAAAGGGAGCCACTATCAGTAGCCTATCATAATTTCATAGGTTAGTACTGGGCTAACTGATCTTGGGGGCCATTTTAAGCCTAGCCAGTTGCTCCATGTGACAATCAAACCCCACACCTTATGTCTGTAAGGTAAACATCTTAACCATTATGCTATCCTCCCACTTTTTGCAAGGATTTGCCGCATCATACAAGCACTCAAGTCCCTGAATAGCAGGTACGTATATGATGCAGTCATTGTACATGTGGGCATAAATGACTTGGGATGCACCTCCTTGGGCTATATGAAGGGAGACATAATGAAGCTCTAAGAATATGTGTCCGATGTAAATCTACCCTTGAGCAGTATTTTACCGTCACCAAGAATGATGCCACAAAATGAACAAAAGTTAACTGATTTCATATATTGGATTAGATTCTGGTGTCAGTGTAAGGAGTGCGATATATATAAGCCTGGGAGGAGATGGTGAACATTCCAAACTCCTTTGCCATGAAAAGCCTGCTGCACTTTCCACGTGTGTTTTTTTCTTTTTTGTTGGCTAAACCTTTGTCCAAACCCATTGTGCCTTTTTAGGCAATTCAGTCTTAAGTTTCAAACACAACTAAGCAAAATTATGAAAACATTAAGGTACTGCTGCTCGACAATAGAAGCTTTACCAAAAAAAAAATCTACATCTTACAAGCATTGCTTATTCTGGAAAACATAGATATATGCATAGGCACAGAGATCTGGTTTAAGATCAGTGGAAGAACCCCATCATTGGGGCTCTTCAATGCCTATTCCTCATACTGGTACACTGGATTAGAAGTGCACACTGACAGTGGATGTGCCTCTGTATTCTTAAAAAAAATATCCTATCCAGACTCACTAGACAAAATATTGACTTGGAACTCCTCCATGTCCAGCTTGCGATAAACAAAACCCTTTATCACATAATACTTAACTAGAGCCTCTCGTTATGTTCCACTCAACTCATACCTTCTACCATACCAGTATGGAGCACCATTTTCTTAGGAGACCTCAACTATTCCACAATAAAGTGGAAGACTTATACATCCTCAAATATGAATGCTTAGAGATTTCTATAGGTTTATAGGTTCATAGGTGATTAATAAGCTAACAACCACAAGGGCCTTTTTAAGCCTAGCCATGCATCCCAAATCTCTGACAAGGTCTGATACCCTTGATGAGTGTAACCATGGACCTGGGAGATGAACCATTTACAGGTTTGCACTGGGAACATAGGTGCCAAACCAAGGATGAATTTCTGGTTTCCAATCCAATTGTCCAAATTGCACTTGAATTGGGTTATGGAGGAACTCTGCTTCACATGGATGTGGAGTCTGTTCCATAGACAGGGTAGTCTCTGGGATACATACCTATCTCTCCAGCAGGTCCTATTTATATCACAGGCAAGGTTTAAGTCTTTAGAATGGGTAATTTTGCTACTGTTTGTTTTGTGGATATGCAGTTCCATCAGGGTGGGGTCTGAGAATGCCCTATATGCTAGGCATAGATCTCCTTTCAAAAGCCTGAAGGAGACAGAATACAGGGATAGGACCTTGAGCCGGTCTGCATAGGAAATATTACTTATGCCCTGTATTCTTTTAGTGAGATACCTCTGTGGACGTTCCAGTTGTTGGATATGCCTGGTTAAGTACATAGCAAAGGGTGCTTTGTACTCAATGATAGGTCTAATGTATGCCAAATACAGTGGAACAATGACTTCCTTGGACTTAGAAGCCATACCTTTGTTTATAAGTTGCGCAACATAGAATGATTTCTTCATCAGTGTAAACACGTGATGATCAAAAGCTAGATTACTATCTATGTGTGTCCCTATGTCCCTGACTACTGGGTCAGCTCTAATGGGTGTGTTGTCAATATGATAGTTACCAGGGAAGTATGACTTCCCAAAGGATACTATTATGCATTTCTTGGCATTTAGTTTTAGTCCATGGCTCTGATACCAGTTATTTTGCTGTATCAGCCCCTCCTGGAGAGCATTTGTGTCAGTGTGAGATTCAATGACCGCTCCTAATTTGCAATCATCTGCAAATTTAGTCAGCCACAGACCACTGACATTGGCCTTGACTTCTGAGGAGTAAATGTCAAAAAGGAGCAGTCCAAGGACTGATATATGAGGGACTCCACTTGTGACTGGCCTCTTTGTAGAGGTGGACTCCCCAATTCAAACTTCCTCAGTCCTGTCTGTGAGCCAGTTGGCTATCTACCAGGTGACATACAAGTTTGTACCTAAACTTTTGAGTTTGTCAACAATGCCCCCAAATGGGGTACTGTGCCTAATGCCTTGGCCAGCTCAAGGTAGGCAGTGTGAATGATTTTGCCCTCATCCATTCCTTTGTTGACTTTCTCAAAGAGGTCCACCAGGTTGAGGAGGCATAATCTGCCCTTGACGAAACCAAACTGGATTGAGTCCAGTGTCTGGAGGTTTACTACATCTCTATTGATCATCTCCATGATAAGTCTTTCCATGGCCTTACATATAAGATTAGTGAGACTAACAGTCACAGCCCTTAAGGCTAAACAACACACCTGATACACTTGTAATAGGTGAATCTATCGTCAGGCACACTGACGTCCCACTCACCAGGCTGAACAAGGAGAAGGTCACGGTGAGCTGCCTGTTGGGCACTAGGATCCGCCACATAACACAAGCACTCAGGTCACTCCAAGGCAAGTACAAATATGACTCAGTCATTGTCCATGCTGGTGTGAACGACCTGAGACATACCTCCCTGGACTACATGAAAAGAGATATAGAGGAGCTCTCTGAGCATGTAGCCCAGGCCGGTATGACCCTGACCTTGAGTAGCATCTTACCCTCACCAAGAATGATGCCACAATATGAAGACAAGATGATCAATTTCAACAATTGGCTTAAGTATTGGTGTCATTCAAAGGGGATCCAATGCCTGTCAGCCAGGGATGACATGCTCGACAAGCCACGATGCTTCGCTAGGGAAGGGTTGCACCTGTCACCCCTGGGCTTTCGGATATTGGCAAAGGCTCTTGCTACCCCCATAGTGCCTTTTTTAGGCAAGGTTCAAAAGACAAACCCACCTCCATAGGTATCACAAGGGATAAGAAACTAAGAGTAATGCTACTCAACGCCAGAAGTCTAAATCTCAAGATGCACGCACTCGAAACTCTCCTTAGCATGGAGAACATTGATATCTGTGCAGTAACAGAAACCTGGTTCAAGGCTCCCGAGAGCATCCCAGCACTACCAGGTTATACCTAATACCATGCTTTTTGGCCCCAAAACTTGGACCGAACCACAAAAGGGGGGGGGAGTTTCAATATTCATCAAAGATACCCACACCTCCAGGTTGGTGGCACAGCATGGAGCATCAGACTATCCATGTGCAACTAACAGTGGGTAAAACTGCCTTCCAGTTTATAGCCTGCTACAGACCACCCTCCCAAACCCAGGAACCCCACTTGGCCTTCCTGAGAACACTGGAAAATATGAAGGTCTCTCCAAACATCAATATATTGGGCGACTTCAACTACCCAAACATAGACTGGGAGCATTACTCTAGCTCCAACACCCTAGCCCAAAGGTTCCTAGAATTTATAAACTCAAATGCTATGGAACAACTTGTTACCACTCCCATAAGAGGGGAAAACATACTGGACCTGATTCTCACCAACATGGGGACTCTATGCTCCAGACCAGAAGTGTATCCCTCACTGGTAAGATCAGACCATAAACTAATCTCACTGGATATCCACATCCCGACCCCACCCCCTGCCCAGAAAACCACAGTGAAAAACTTCTCTAAAGCAAATTTCACACTCCTCAAAACTGAGGTGGAATCCTTCAAAGCCCCCGGGCCTGTGGAAAATACAGCCCAGACCGCAGAATCCTTTATAAACGCATTCTATGAACACCTTCAGGAATGCATGGATCATGCAATCCCAAATAAAACCAAGACCCAATCCTCCAAAGGCAGACGTCCTGTCTGGTGGACCCCAGCCATAAACAAACTATACAATCAGAGGAGGAAGCTACTACATGATAGAGCAAAATCCCAAAAAGGGAAGGCATCTCTAATCAGTATTAGCAAACAATTACGGGCACTCATAAAATAATTTAAGGCCAGCTTCAAGAGAAAAATTGCACAGTACACTAAGGATAATCACAAGGCTTTCTTTAGTTATGTTAGGAACCTGGGTGGGAATTCCCAGATATGTTCAGAATTAGTCCAAAATGACAAAAAATACACAGAACCCACGGACATTGCCAACATCCTAGCTGACAGGTTCAGTGCAAACTCCCCCCCCTCCCCACCAAAAGGGCAAATATCTATCCTAGCAGAGTGCTGCCCCCCTGACATCTCAGATGCTCAGGTAAGAGCCACACTCTCCAAAGCAAAAAACACAGCATCAGTGGGACCAGACGGTGTCCCAGGCTGTGTTCTACATGAACTCCAAGAAGAGCTAAACCCAAACATAAAACTACTGTTCATTCTCAGCCTTACTACAGGATATGTACGCAAAGAGTGGCATACAGCAACAGTGGTCCCTCTCCACAAAGGTGGTGCCTCAACGGATCCTGGAAACTATCGCCCCATAAGCCTGACTAGCTTGGTCTGCAAAGCTATGGAAAGGATCATCATGGACCTCATAAATAAAGATATTGGGGACCTACAGACGCTGGATCCTACCCAGTTCGGTTTTGTTAAGGGCAGATCCTGCCTCTTAAACCTGATCGATTTCTTTTAAACAGCCACCAAGGCCATTGACGAGGGGAAGGTTGTCCACACAGCCTACCTAGACCTCTCAAAAGCCTTCGATACAATACCCCACTCGGGAATTATAGATAAGCTCACCAGCTTAAATATAAACCCCTATGTCATTAGATGGGTTGCAAACTGGCTCAAGGACAGAACCCACATGGTTAGAATTGCTGGAGCCATGTCAGACTCCAAACCAGTTACAAGTGGCATCCCACAGGGCTCAGTCCTGGGACCTCTCTTGTTCGGTATATATTTCTCGGAGGTACAGGCCAACATGGAAGGACTAAGGCTGACCAAGTTCTCAGATGACTGCAAACTGGGCACCTTAATCGACTCTCCAGCGGACACAAGCATCCTCCAAAAGGGCCTCATAGAAACAGACAATTGGTGCCAGAGCCATGGCCTCAAGCTAAATGCCAAAAAGTGTATAGTCATCCCCTTTGGCAAAAACAAAGTGCCCACAAATTACCACAAAGGTGGTAATCCATTAAGTACAGAAGAAGTAATTAGGGACCTGGGGACCCAAGTTGATAGCAATCTCTCATTTGACAACCACGTGGCCAAAGTGGTTAGAAAAACATTTTATATATCCCACCTAATCATGAAGGGATTCACATCTAGATCAGGGGAGGTCATTGTGCCTCTTTACTCATCCCTCATCAGGCCCATAATTGAGTTCAAAGCCCCTTTTGCGATGTACCTTACCAGACACCTGCAGCAACTGGAAAGACCCCAAAAGTACCTCACCAAGAGGATCAAAGGGCTCAAACAGATGCCATATGCTGCCCGGTTAAAGAAACTCCAGCTCTACTCAGTGGCATACTGCCTGCTCAGAGGCGATCTGTGCCTGACATATAAAGCCATGTCCATCCCGGAATTAGTGGACATGCTGCACTTCAGAAAATCCAAATCCCATCGAGCTATGCGCTCGAGAGACTTGAACCTCAGCACTGAAATAAATAGGACATGCTGGAGGGACAGATTCATAACCCAGAGGCTCCCTTCACTCTGGAATAAAATCCCAGTCCAGGTTAGGCAGAGTCCCTCATTGACTCTCTTCAAGAGGAATCTTGATGAGTGGATCGGAGATTGTAGGTTTACCCCGGGTATCACTTCTGTGTCACTGTTAGACAGAGGCACAGTATACTAACCTCAAAAAAGGGCATAGCAAAATTAATTTAAAATGGGTGGCGAAAGCCAAACACACTCTGGCTAGGCTTATAAATGCCCTAGGGCAGATAGCCTAGTATGAACCTATGAACCTATGAACCTATGAACTTATGGGTCTGTAGTTTCAATGTCTGTAGATAGTCCACCTTTGTGCAGAGGAATGACTGTTGCCTTTCTCCATTCACAAGGCATGAAGCCTGTTTGAAGGCTACAGTTAAATGATAATTCCAGAAACCCTGACAGGTCATGTTTCATGTTATTTAGAAAGCATCCTGGAATATTGTCTGGGCCCATTGATGCAGTGTTCTTGGTCTTAGAGAGACCATTAAGGATCTGTTCCCTACTGATAGTAGGGGGAGTTATATTTGATGATATTTCCTGAGGGAAGGTTGAGGGGGAGAGAGGAGCAAAGTTGGAGCTGAATTTATCAGCCAGAAGGTTTGCTATATCCTCTGGCCTGGTGTAGGTTGCTCCATGTACAAGGAGCTCTGCAGACAATTGTGTATTGCCTTTGAGGTTGTGGACATAGCTAAAGAATGACTTGATAAATACAAGCTCTCAGGAATTAGTTGCACCCCAACCATGGGAGATGCATTCCTGGTCTTTGCCCTTACCAATGTGGAACAACCCTGCACACCACCTATTAAAACCTCCCCCCGATCAAATCAGATCACAAGTCAGTCATATTGGCTTTAAGACTGAAGCTTTACGCATACTTCAACACATGAATATTTAGAGACTACTCAAAGAGTAATGTATTGAAACTAAGTGATAATCTGACTAACTTCAAAAGCCCATCCCATCTCTAAAATCTCACCGGTTCTGAGGAATCCTTTACCGTCAAGTTCTAAAGGCATATAAATAGTTGCAGAGATATGTCCCCTTCAGAAGTAAATATAACACCAAATTCAAAAATAAACCCTTACTGTAGAACCCAAATATAAACAGTCCCTATAATAAAAGAAACAAACATTGCTCACAAAAATAAATCTAACTTTCAAGAAGCCAAAATCTCAGAAACAATGCCTAGCACATCCCAGAGATAATAGTAAATGATATCACATTCTCAAACACTGAGGACATAGCCAGTCTACTACATGTACAAATTAATCTCTAACTTCACCCCTCTCCCCTCCAATATTCTCTGATCCAATAACTAAATTTCCCCCTTTTTCCTACTCCTTAAACCTAACAAGAACAAGTTCTCAAGGCACTAGCTAAGGCCAATGTCTATGGGACAGGATAACACAGCAGGCTGGCTACTGATTAGGCTGAAACATGATCTTTCAGACCTCCTACAGTGTTTATTGAACATTAGCCTCAAAACAAGTTTTGTTCTAGGTGAATGGAAGATAGCAACAGTCTTTCCTTTGCACAAAGGTGGGGCTTCATCACACAGGGGTAGTTAAAGATTTATAAGCATGACCAGTCTCATCTGTTAGGCTATAGAAAAGATCATTATGGAACTAATAGAAGGAGATATAAGTGACCTATGGACCCTTGACCCTACCCATTTTGGGTTCATCAGTGGCAGGTCTTGCCTAGTTAACTGGTTGATTTGTTGAGAAAGGTCATTGAGGCAAACAAAAAAGGCATATCAATGCTCACTGCATATCTGGACCTTGCAAAGGAATTAATTCCCATCCCACACTCAGGTACAGCGAACAAACTCTTCTAGCTAAATGTTAACCCCATGTAACTCATTGGATAGTGAAGGTTCACAAGTATAATGCAAGAAGTAAGGGTGGGTGGCCATATTTCTCCAAAAGACCTTTAATTAGTGCAATGTACCAGGGTGCAGTTCTTGGGCCAATTCTCTTTGGCGTTTATTTCTAGAAGGTCATATCTAATGTTAAGGGTTTGTGGCTGAACAAGTCTGCAGATAACTGCAAACTTGGTGTCATTGTAAGCTCTCCAGAGGACACAAGTATCCAACAAGAGGGCCTGTCCCAAACACATAGTCGGTGCCAAAACCATGGACTAAAACTAAATGCTAAGAAATAGTTAATTGTATCCTTTGGGAAACACAACTCCCTTTGTAGCTATCTCATTTACAACACTTCACTGAAAATCAGTCTCATAGTTAGAGATCTGGGAACTTATGTTGATAATGAACTCTTTTGATCACCAAATTTCCACCGTTGGAAGGAATTCCTTTTTCTTTGCACAGCTTATATCTAAAAGTATGACACCATATCCAGGGGCATTATTTTCCCACTGTACTTGGCACCCATTAGGCCAATAACTGTGTATAATAACACTTTTGGTATGCACCTACTGAAATACTTGTCACAGCTAGAATGACCATAGTGTTTCCCACTAAAAACATAATCAAGGGCCTAAATCATAAAAACTATGCAGAACATCTCAAAGCCTTGTATCTTTTTCTCAGAGTCACACTGGCCACTGAAAGGCAACCCCTGCTTTGCATAAAAAGACTCACAAACCCTGATCTGTCAAATCAAATCTATTAAACAATCACACATCAAATGGTATCAGAAACACACACACAAGAGGCCTCAGTCTCTTTTGCAAGATTAACAGAATACGCTGGAGAGATAGGTATTTATTTTACTGCTTCCATGGGAACAGCTTCCCATCCACATAAAGAGTACTTCTTTCACTCTGTTCAAATGTACCATGGATGAATGTATGGATAACTGCAAATTCACCACCACTTTAGCACCAGTAGCCCTCACTGATAGAGAAAACATGTAATTACTCCAACGTATACTTGTTCATGCTGCCTTGGTTGATTCATATTGCAAAATGCAAGGGATAATAATTATCAAAGAAATGCAGGGCTAGTCTTCTTTAGATCCTCAAAGATCAATAGCCTAGTAAATGCCTATGAACCTAAGAACCTATAAGAAGGGCTGATGATATTTTTGCTGTGGATTCTAAAGAATAAACATTAAGCAGGTTTTACTATGACTTAAGTGAAGTGCAGCCAGTCAAAATTCCGAAGGTCGAATTAATGGTTTCCAAGAGCCATATAAGTGAACCAACATAGGTCGAGCACAAATGATTGAGATGACTTGTGCAACTTACTGACACTGGGAAGGGAGGTCACGCTTCAGTGAGGAACAGAGAATTAGCCTATTTCCTCACTGAACTGCAATCTCAGACTTGGTATATTTAATGTGCAGGGGGGGTGCTCCTCACATGGGGGGTGCAGGGGGCCCCCCTGCAAAATAATAGAATTAACGTACCATTGACTGTAGAGTTCAAAGGTATGTTAATGTACATAGCAGGATGTGAGTGGCGTCACCTTCTGCTATGTCAAATACATCAAACCATGGTGGTTGATGTATTAATTTTCGCTTTGGTTTACTATTCGGAATTTCTAATTCAGCATTTTGGGTCGACATTTTACATTGTCATCTGAAACTGATATGGAATTTCCATAGTAAACCATTAAGCAGAAACATTAGTTCAGCTATTGAGGCCATTGCTTTGAAGATAGTTCATTGCCCATAATAATAAAAGGGAGGCATTTTTTGTGATATGTCCTGAAAGTGGTATTTTTATTTTGTGGTCAGTTCCATGGAGTTACTCCAGGTATATAGGCAGTGATAGATCCCCTTCCATGGGTCATAATGCCCATGAAGCATACTTGACCAAACTAGAGACAATCCAAATTTTACTGAACACACTGGTTATAGGAGATTTCTATTATCCCACCATCAAATGGGAAACCTACACTAGCCCTAATGCGCTAGTGCAAACGTTCCTTGACTTTGTTAATTCAAATGCCCTGGAACAAATTGTCCATAGCCAACAAGGGGAACAAACATTCTGGATCTGTTCCTCACCAACATGTCAAACAAATGCACTGTCACAACTGTCAGACCCTCATTAGTTAAAACTGACCACTAATCAGTCACCTTCGAGCTGGCACTAATACAAAAACTCACAAAAGGATAAAATCAGACTAAAAACCTTTACCAAGGCAAACTATACTATACTAGGTGAAGATATAAATGCATTCCAAGCTACACACAAAGCTGGAAGTGGTAACTATGCTGAAACTTACACTAAAGCCCTATACAATCACTTGCATAAGTCTATAAAGTTGGCCATACCAAAAAGAATTAAAGGCAGAGCCCAAGTAAAAACAAGCCACCATGGTGGACATCCATCATCAACAAACTTTAAAATAAATGCAAAATATTGCTGTCCAGGAAAACAAAGGCAAGACCCCAACAATGGAAAAGCACCCTCCTCAGCCTCAATAGGCATATAAGACAACTTGTCAAATCCTCCAAGGGCTCCTTTGAAAGAAATTTATCAAGTACAGCCAAGGATAACCATAAAGCCTTTTACAGAGACTTATGTAACCTAAAAGGTAGGACTCAAGCATGTGCAGAACTAGTGGCCAATGGTATCACACACACTGACCCCACAGAGAAAACAAACCTGCTAGTGGATACGTTTGATAAAAATGTTATTCCTTTATCACCTCCTAACTTGCAATGAACCTTCCCCCAAACTTCCCTCCCTACCCCACATATCTGAAGAGCAGGTCATCAAAGCCTTGTCCAAGGCAAAAAACACAGTCTCTATGGGACTAGATGACATCCTAGGCTGTCTTCTAAACAGGTTAAAACAGGAACTAGCATCACCACTAAGTACCCTTTTCAATCATAGTCTAATCACAGGCTTTGCTCTGAGGAATGCTGAAAAGCAACAGTTATTGCCCTCCACAAAGGTGGCCAAGCAACAGATCTGAGGAATTACATACCCATAAGCCTGACCAGCCTTATCTGTAAGGCCATAGAATGTATAATTATGGACCTCATAAATAAATACAAGGGTGATGTCCAAACCCTGGCTCATACCCATTTTGGCTTTGTGAAGGGCAGATCCTGCCTGTTAAATCTGGTGGAGTTCTATGAAAATATGACCAAGGCCGTTGCTGAGGACAAATCTGTCCACACAGCACACCTCGACCTGGCAAAGACTTTTGACACAGTCCCACATTCAGGCATTACCAATAATCTTAGCAAATTGAATCTAAGCCCTTTTGTTGTATGATGGGTTGCTAAATGGCTCACAAACCGGATACACACTATCAAAGTGGGTGACTCCACATCAGCCAGTAGACCTGTTAACAGTGGGGTGCCACAGAGGTCAGTGCTGGGCTACCTACTGTTTGGTATGTACTTCTCAGAATTTCAAGCCAACACTAAGGGGTTGTGGCTGACCAAGTCTGCAGACGACTGTAAATTTGGTGCAATCACTGAATCCCCAAATGATGTCAGTATGCTCCAGGAGGGTCTTGCTCAGATCAACGACAGGTGTATTAGTCAAGGTCTCAAACTGAATGCTAAGAAATGCATCATCATTCCCTTCAGCACAAACAATGTCAAATCAACAACAATACTCTAAGCACCCATGAAGTGGTAAGGAACCTTGGATCACAAGTTGACTGTGACCTTAACTTCGATCACCATGTGCCTACTGTAGTAAGGAAATCTTTCTATATAGCACACTTGATTAGTAAAGGCATCACCTTGAGAGTGAAATAAGTTATTACCCCTCCTATACTTGGTACTTATCTGGCCCATAATTGAGTTTAATGCCCCATTTTGCAAGTACTGTACTAACTACCTGCAGTAATTAGAGAGACCTCAGAGGTTTCTAACAAAGAAGATCAAGGGGCTCTGGCATGTACCTTACACAGACCAACTAAAGTCCCTGTCACTATACTCTGTATTGTATAAACTTCGTGGGGGAGACTTAGGTCTGGACTACAGAGCAATCCAAGACCCAAACTTAATGAACTTGCTGCATATCCTTAAGTCAAACAGGACTAGGGCTACCTGTTCTAGGGACCTAAATATGACCTGTGACTTAAATAGGACATGCTGGAGGGATATATTTATCTCCCAGCAACTGCCACATCTTTGGAACAGGCTTCGAATCCATGTTAAACAGAGCACCTCCATGACACTGTCCAAGAGGAACCTGGATAAGTGGATAGGACACCATAAATTCTTACAGGGTATAGCACCCACAAGCCCCCTTGACATGGGCAGTCATCACTAAATGCAATTTTGGGTATTGACTAGCATTTCTATAGTATTACATTAGGATGAAACAGCTAGGCTTAACATGACCTCCGGGTCAATAGCCTAGTAATCTCCTATGATCCTATGATCCTATGATAACAGTTGCCATCACCTAAATGCTGTGTCCACACTGCCAGGCAGCTAATAGTTACATAAATTGTAATAGTTTAGGACTATCTGCCATGCAGGTTTCATAGTTGATGGCTGAATAATACTACACTTATTCAACTGCATTTATATTTTCTGCACAAACAACAACTGCAGCTTGCAACAGGCAGAAAATGCCGTTGGATAGTAATTACATAAGTAGACTTAATAATCTATAATATGCTTGTTCCTGGTCTATCTTGTGCAACTACATGAAAACATTACTGGATACAAAGTTCTTACAAAACCTATGATAAAAAGTACTGTTCTGAAATTTGCTGCAAATGGATGATTTTAATTTTTGACTTCTGGAGGTACATAGACCCATAGTAGACACCGACGGAGCAGCTACATGCAGCTTTAAATCTAGAACGGACATGCTGAAAGAGTTTACCTTATTAACCACATTTCTATAGCCCTACAGTGGAAAGCATTTCAAATACCCATTCACACATTTATTATAAAGCACCTTTCCAAATTTACTTATCAGTCATGGCACCTGTACTATTGATCATATATTCTTCTTCTTCTTTTGGTTTTTCCTGGTTATGGGTCATCACAGTGGATCACCTGTTTCCATTTGTTCCTGTTTTCTGCATCTTGTTCTGTCACACCAACCACCTGCATGTCCTCTATCACCACATCCATAAACCTTATCCTAGGCCTTCCTCTTTTCCTCTTACCTGGCAGCTTCATCCTTAGCAGCCTTTTCTCAATATACCCAGCATCCCTCCTCAGCACATGTCCAAAACAATTTAATCTCGCCTCTCTGGCTTTGTCTCCAAACTGTCCAACCTGAGCTGACCCTCTAATATACTTATTCCTAATCCTGTCTACCCTCGTCACACCCAGTGCAAATCTTAACATC